>NC_046157.1:70596526-70832233 GCF_011064425.1 Rattus rattus
GAACTGAGAATAGGATCCCCGTTGAAGGAATCAGAGAAAGAACTGGAAGAGCTTGAAGGGGCTTGAGACCCCATATGTACAACAATGCCAAGCAACCAGAGCTTCCAGGGACTAAGCCACTACCTAAAGACTATACATGGACTGACCCTGGACTCTGACCTCATAGGTAGCAATGAATATCCTAGTAAGAGCACCAGTGTAAGTGAAAGCCCTTGGTCCTGCTTAGACTGAACCCCCAAGCGATCATGATTGTTGGGGGGAGGGCGGCAATGGGGAGGGAAGGTCGGAGGGGAATACCACAAAGAAGGGAGGGGAGAGATTAGGGATGTTTGCCGGAAACCAGGAGAAAAATAACATTGAAATGTAAATAAAAAGCCACTCAAAGTTATTAAAAATAAAAATAAATAAATAAATAAATAAATAAATAAATAAATAAGCACAGAAAAAAAAAGATTCTGCTCTGTGTATTTACAGGTTGTTATTAATGTTCTCAAGGAATGGATCGTACCAGGCATTGTATGTTTAAGTGGGCAATTATATCTTACCAATTGGATCTAAGATTGTTTGTGTGTTCTTTTTATATGAGGGGTTCCGTAGAAAGTGTGTTTGATGTAAGTTTCACTTCAAGATATCAGCAGATATCTGGGCACTGGCAACACGGACCTAGCAGAGGTAAAAAGACATGTTACCTCTTTATTATTTTTATATTTTTGCAAAACAATGGGAAACTGTTTTGGCTTTATTCTCTGAAAGAATAGCACAGTTAGAATGAATGTGAATGTATATTACTATGGATTTAATAGATTTTGGCCAACATAATACAGTATAGGTAGTCCAACAATGGGTATATCAAACAGCAAATGATAAGGTGTTTGCTTCGTCCTGGCTTTGTGCCACCACAATCCCACCCAGGTGCTGACAACCTAGAACAATGGTTCTCAACTTGTGGGTAGCCATCCCTTTTGGGGTGAATGACACTTTTGCAAGGGTTACATATCAAATATCCTGAATATCAGATATTTGCATTATGATTCATAACAATAACTTACAGCTATGAAGTAGCAATGATTTTACAGTTACAGTCAGCACAGCAGGAGAACAGTATTAAAAGGTCACAGCATTAGGAATGTTAAGAACCACTGCTCAAAGGTGAAATAGTGCTATGTTTTAAAAAATGACTACAATTGTTCTGGCTTTCAAAAGTCAAAAGAATACATTAGTTTAACTATATTAGACTTCTTCAAGCTCATGGTAGACAAATCATTCATTTATATTTAATCACTTAGTACAAAATTCTCTCTTTGCAAACTTTCAGGATTAGATTAAATGTAAAGTATGGCATTTTATTAATGCAATATTCTGAAATAAATATAAATGGCTATATTTTGAACCTATTATATAAGTAAAAGTATAATGCATCCTTACTAGTATACATATATAATATTAATACTATATATATTAATACTACGTAATATAGGTGCTAACTATCAGTCCATGTATGGTTGCCAGAAAACTACCAAATTGAGGCAGTTCCAAAAACAGACATCAAGGACAGCAATTGAAATATTTCAGAATTTCAATGACCATATCATTGTGACACCTGTTCATGTTAAAGAGTCTTGTAAATTATCCTACCACATATATTACTATAACATCATACCACATCCATAATAACATTTAGAAAAATATTAACCTATAGATGTAAATGCAGAAATCCAAGGGCAAATTACACCCTCAAATTTTCCTACTAAGTTTATTATGGACTCATCAAAACATGCCCCCCCACACCCAGAATGTCTCTATATCAAGAATTCATGAACTAGTTATCACACACTTAATTGGATAAATCTATCAAAGTAAACAATGTTTCATTGTGCATTTATTCAAATATGTGGAAGAGTGAGAGTATCTTTTTCTAACAGTATTTATGATAACATGACCTCCTTCAAAGAAAATTTTAAAGCTGGAACCTGTGATTGTCTCTTCTTCTATGTTATATATAAGGTGCTTGACTCTTACAATTGATTCAATTGATATCAAGCTGTGGATTACATAATGTCTTCAGAGTAGACTTTTTTGACCCTGACTTCACATCACTATAAGTGTTTTGGGATTTTGCTTATGTTTAGTCATTCATGAGAGAGCTAACTTCTCTAGAGCTCTGTAATAGATGTGTCACAACTCATTGTCTTTTAAAGAACCCAGTGTATTCAACATAATAAATTTGGTTTTATGTCCATTGTTTTGTGGATAAGATCAAACCTCTTTTACCTATTCATGAGTTTATTCTAATTTCCTTGAAGCTTTATAAATTTGTTGCTCTGTTTTTGCAAGTTAAAGTAGATTTTAGATCTTGTGGGATGAGTACAAACATATTGTGTTTTCTCTTTTTACTTTGAGATTTTCACCTCCACTCTCCACCACATCCTTTCCTCCTCCCTCATTAATTTCCCTTCCAAAAAAAAAAAAGAGTCATTTCTTCCAGAAATATCCACCAAACATGTCCTAACAAGATACAGTAATTCTACACCCAAACTCTCATGTCAAGACTGTACAAGCCAGCACAGGAGGAGGAAAAGGCTTTTTAGCATAGGCAAAAATGTTAGAGATATCCCTAATATCACTCTTGGAAGTCCAGCAGAAGCACCAAGCTATACAGCTGTAAGTTATATGCAGAGAACCTAACTCAGACCCATATAGGATCAGTATTTTTCACTTTAGGCTCTTGATCACCTAAGAGTCCTGCTTAGTTGATTCTGTGAACTGTGTTCTTGTGGTCTTCTCCAATCCACTGGCTCCTGTTTCGATAAAGCTTTCAGGCAGTCAATTTAGATTGTATTTTATTGGTCTGCATTTGTGTGCTATGCATTTGCTCTGTAAATATTTCACAGGTAAGTTGGGAAAACTTTTTTTTTTCATACTAAATCATATTATTATGCAAGTTCCTTAAAGAAAGAGCACACGTAACCCAGTGGGTGCCTGGATATGACCCAATAGTTGTATCAATATGTTTGTATTATTTCCCCCTTCCAGGAATTAACAACCTGTTTTTATTCTCTTTGTTTTCCCTTACACGGTTTATTCTTCATCTCTATGTTTCTTAACAAGTTGAAAGGACAATAGTTTTTTTTATTCACCGTTTACTTTATGCAATGTTCACTTCTAAGATTGCTCTAGTATTATGAGGTGGGTAAACTTCTCATCATCATGTTGTTGATCAGAATACAGAAGACAAGGAGTCCAAAGCAAGCCTGCATGTTTAGTGGAGGTAGGGTTCCATGTGGTCAAGGCCTGTGCTATTTTCTCATGAGAAATATGAATTTAGGTTGTCACCTTAATATCTTATGCCTTCTAATGTTTAAATTTTGCATATCAAATGTCCTTTCCTACTTTCCCTTTATGAATACCCCAAAATGCAATGAATAATGTATATAGGAGTGTTGTATTGAATAATATCCTGTCAGAAGTTTATCTTTAGAGGATCTCATTTATTATTTCACATAATGGAAGGTACCAAAAAGAGAATATGGAATCTTAGCATGCACATAACCAGGGAGAATAGTGCACTAAATATGAATGCAGACTTCAAAGCAATTAGGAGGTCAGCACATTCAATAGATAATAAAAATTTTATTCTATCAACAAAAATGAATTTATGAGATTTGATTCTTTTACCTATATGTCAGGAAAAAAGAATGCAGCACATAAAATTTATTGAACACACACTAGATTCAGAATGACATAAGCTTTGAAATGTTCATTGGCATGCACAGTCACAAGTAAACTTTTGTAACTATTTGACAATGAAAAATTGTTATACTTAGGTCAGATTAGTGTCTAGTAAGTTACAGTTGCGGTTGTTTTTCTTTTCCTCCCTTTTGTCTGTATTGTACCATCTCTCACATATTTCAATAGTCCTAAGACTGGGGTTAATATTTTTGACTCATATTAGAATTGCCTCTTCTTCAGTGTTCCCCTTTGTCTACCCTTAAGATTTATCTTAGTGTAGAAAATGCAAAGCGTAGTTACAATATATTTTTAAATAATGCACACTATCTGGTATTGTCAATTTTGTTACCTTTGTGTGATTTTTATATTTGATGTTTAACATGTAGATTTTTTTAAAAAATTCTATTACCAAAAATAAATTTTTTTATGTTCATATCAGCCTTATTTTTTTCATCTTTTATTAACTTGGTATTTTTATTTACATTTCAATTGTTATTCCCTTCCTGGTTTCCAGGCCAACATCCCCAACCCTCCCCCTCCCTTCTCTATGGGTGTTCCTCCCATCCTCCCCCTATTACCGCCTCCCCAACAATCCTGTTCACTGGGGTTCAGTCTTGGCAGGACCAAGGGCTTCCCTTCCACTGGTGCTCTTACTAGGCTATTCATTTTGCCATGTGATTTTGAGTCCAGGGTCAGTCCATGTATAGTCTACCAAAAATAATTTTAATTTTGGGTTTTTAATTAATGCATCTTAGTTAGAGTTTCAAACATCCAGATAACATAAGGATTTTGAACAATTTCACCTCCTATTTCTGCTAATCCAATTCTTGCTATAAACAATTTGACCACTTTTTCTTCCCAACATCCTGTGCTCCTTTTCCAGTCCACTAAATCCACTTAGTTTGTCAGCATTTGCCTAGGTGGATGGCCTTCTAGTGGAGCCTTAGTATCCTCTCAGGACACATATCCCTGAGAAACAAGTGACTGCAGCTCATGAGCAGCCAATAAATGGCAGTAGCTTCCTAGTTAAGGACAGGACACCCATTGACTGGAATTTCAGGTAGCATGTCTTGTGTATACATTTATAACGGCTGTGAGTTCACATGATGCATGATGTTGTCACATGCAGCAAATACTGTTTTGCAGCAGAAAGGCCATTAGTTCACCTTTTACAGACTTTGCTGCCCCCTCCTGTAACATGATCTCTGAGTCCAGTGGAAGGGATATGGTACCAGATGACTCATTCAGAGCCAGGGTTCAACACTCTCTTGCTCTTTATGGAAAAGTTTACACAGTTTATCCATTATCTTTGTGGCTATTGTCCTCTCTCACAAATCATGGACGTGATGGCTTATCTCTCATTCTAATTTAATCACCTTGTGTGATTTATTTGTATAATAAATATTTTATCTTTTCATATTTAGTTTATATTATATTTTGAAATTTTTATTTTTTATATTTTTTTTTCATTTTTAAATTCACTTATTTACTTAACATTCCAGCGACTTCCTGTTCCCGCTTACACTGTTACTCATACCATTCTTCCTCCCCCATTGCCAACAAGAGAATGCTCCCCACCACCACTACTAGGCCTCACCCTTCCCTGGTGCCTCAAATCTTTCAAGGATTAAGTGTATCTTCTCCCACTGGGGTCTCAGTCTCCAGTAGCACCCTGGGTCTGAATTAGTTGAGACTGCTAGTCTTCATAGGGTCATCCTCCCCTTCAGCTTCTTCAATCCTTCCCCTATTTCAACCATAGGGATCACAACTTCAGTCCAATGGTTGAAGGGCCTCTTAGAGGACAGCCATGCCAGCCTCCTCTCTGTAAGCACATCAGATCATCAGAAATTGTGTCAGGTCTTGATTCCCCCACGTTGTTCTGGTCATTGGACCTCCTTTCCTCCAGTCTTTTCTTCATTTTTGTCCCTGACATTCTTTTAGACAGAACAGGCTCTGGGTGAGAAAATTTAACTGTGCATTAGTAACCCTGTCTTTCCACTTGAAGCCCTGTCTATCTTCTGGAGCTGAACTCTTCAATTTCCCTCTCCCTATCGTTATTTTAACTAAGGTCACCCCAATGAGTCCTGAGAGTCTCTTACCTCCCTGGTCTCTAATGCTTTATAGAAGATCTCCCCACCTCCCACCTTGTGAGGCTGCATATTTCCATTCATTCTCCTGGCCCTCTGGGTTTTCCCCCCCCCCATTATCCACCCCCCACTCCCCCTGCCCCCCCCATTTCACCCCCTCCTGACTTGATCTTGTTCCTAATTTCCCCTCCTCCACCCCTTTCACATTCAGATCCCTACCTCCCTCTGCCTCTTGTGGGTTTACCACACTGAGGATGTTTTTAATTCCATCCATTTGCTTGCAAAATTCATGATGCCTATGTTTTTAAGAGCTGAGTAGTATTCGATTGTGTAAATATACTTCATTTTTTGTATCCATTCTTTTATTGAGGGACATCTGGGTTATTTCTAGCTTCTGGCTATTGTAACTAAGGCTGCAATGAACATATTGGATGGAGCATGTGTCCTTGTGATATGGTTGAGCAGACTTTAGGTGTATGCCCAGGAGTGGTATAGTTGGGTCTTCAGGTAGAGCTATTTCCAATTTTCTGAGGGACCCTAAACTGATTTCCAGAGTGGTTGTACCAGTTTGCGATCCCACCAACAATGGAGGAATGTTCCTCCTTCTCCACATCCTCATCAGCATGTGCTATCACTTGACTTTTTGATTGTTATAGAATTCCACAAAAATGAAGACAGCATAGCCAAATTTATAGGACACAATGAAAGGCAGTGTTAAGAGGAAATTTCAAAGCACTAAATACCTTTATAAAGAAAGTGTAGATCCCATTCAAGCAACTTAATAGCACACCTGAAAGCTCTGAAACAGAAAGAAGCAAACACACCTAAGAGGAGTAGACAGGCAGGAAATAGTCAAATTCAGGGCTAAAATCATTCAATAAGAAACAAAGAGAACAATACAAAGAATCAACAAAGCCAAGAGCTGGTTCTTTGAGAAAGTCAACAATATAGACAAAACTTTAGCCAAACTAATTAAAGGACACACAAACAGTATCCGAATTAACAAAATCCAAAATGAAAAGGAAGAAACTGAGGATATTCAAAAATATCATCAGAAATTACTATAAGAGACTATACAAAAATGGAAAGTCTAGCTGAAATGGATGAGTTTTTAGATAGATTCAACTTATCAAAGTTAATTCTGGATCAGATAAAATATCTAAAAATGTCCATTACCCCTAGGAGAATAGAAATACTCATCAAGAACCTCCACAATAGAAACAGAAGGAACACTATTTAATTCATTCTGTGAAGCCACAGTTACTCTGATACCTAAACCATACAAAGACCCAACAAGGAAAGACAACTTCACACCAGTTGCATTTATGAATATCCATGCAAAAATAGTCAAAAATTCCAACAAAACAATTTCAAGTATATATCAATACCACCAGTCACCACAATCAAGTAGGTTTCCCCAGGGATGCAGGTAGGGTTCAATATATAAGAATCCAGCAACGTAATACACTATATAAACAAACTGAAGGAAAAAATTCACATGGTAATCTCATTAGATGCTTAAAAAGCCTTCAAAAAATATAACACCCTTTTATGTCTTAGGGAGATCAG
This sequence comes from Rattus rattus, assembly GCF_011064425.1. Lineage (NCBI taxonomy): Eukaryota > Metazoa > Chordata > Mammalia > Rodentia > Muridae > Rattus > Rattus rattus. The sequence goes on from NC_046157.1 coordinate 70,603,912, forward strand.
AAATTTATATCTAAACATAATAAAAACAATATGTAGCAAACCAATATCCAACTTCAAATTAAATGGAGAGAAACTTGAAGCAATTCCACTAAAATCAGGAACAGGACCAGGATGCTCACTCTCTCCCTATCTATTCAATATAGTGCTCAAAATTCTCACTAGAACAGTTAGACAAAACACAGAAACTAAGGGGATACAAATTAGAAAGGAAGAGGTCATTAAATGAATGATCTAAAATATCAAAATAATGTGTCCTATCATTCATTTAAAGTAAACTGTGTGTAAAATAATGTTTTAAGGTAACGGGAATGCCAGACACAGAACCCTAGAGTAGCGCAAGATCTTTCCTTGACTGTCAGTGTAAGCACTGATTTTAAAAAAAATCAAAGGTTCAGCCTGAGACCCAAGAGGGAGCCCACCCAAGACATTATCCAGAGGCCAGATAACCCAGAAACTTAGGATAGAAGAAAACACATGAAACGAAAACAAAACAAACACATAAAACAAACAAAAAGACAATAAAGTGATTCCTAATGATATTCTGCCATGCTATAGACAGGAGCCTAGCACGGTCGTCATCAGAGTGGCTTCATTCATCAGGTGGAGATCAGGGAATTGTGCAGAAGAGAGGAAGGAAGAACTGCAGGATCAAGCATACCACGAGAAAACCCCCAGAATCTGCTGGTATATATAAATGTCATTTTTATTTCTTCAGGTGAAGTGATGAGAAGAGAGGCATACCCAAGCTCTGTGAATACATAGTTCTGGTTGAGGCCAGAGCATTTCCTCCTCTGTTCTAACTATTGCTAGGTCTGGAAGCTTCTGGTCTCTGTGAAATCTAGTCTTCCAAGCAGACTGAGTCAATCTGGCTATTTCTCTGTCTGGTCTCATACTAATTTTGGCAGATGTGTTCTAATTTTCTGGCTCCTCATTCTGGGGCAAGTTCTGTTTTCATCTATGTCTAGCTGGGTCTTTGTAAAGCTGTCGTATACAGACACATACACACCACCATCACGCCACATCACTGATTTTCTTCTCTCTCCTCTCTCTCTCTCTCTCTCTCTCTCTCTCTCTCTCTCTCTCTCTCTCTCTCTCTCTCTCTCTCTCATTCCTTTTAAGTAGCCTCTTTTTCTCTGCTGTTCTCACGTGAGTTAGGTGTATCCTGTCTCTGACTCACTCTGTCAAATCTTTAGATTTGTCACGTTGCCACCTCACGTTTGTTGTTACAGATTAAAGGTATGTGTTTAGGGCATGTCTGTATTCCAGACAGAGCATACTGTAATCCAGGGCATATGTGCATCTGGCTGGATTATGTCTTTTCGTATGATTCCTTGCCAGAGCAGCCATGTTGCTGGATTAACATTCCTGTACAAAGTTAGGTTTATAGGAGCTCAAAAAGACTGAACTAATAATCAGGCAGCCTGCACAGGTCTGGCCAATGCCCTTTTGCATCCTTTTGGGACCTGTTTTCTCCTACTGTGCTGCCTCCTTCAAACTTAATGTGAGATGCCTCATTTTATTTCAACTTGATATGCCGTGTTTGTTTGATACCCCTGGGAGGCTTCCACTTTTCTCAAGGGAAAAGAAGAAGAGTGTGAGAGGCCAAATCTTTTGAGTTCAGACTCCATGTTAAGAGAACCTGGCCTAAGTTTGAACTCAGGTAAACTAACAAGCTGGCACCTACCATTAGTTCCCAAGTTACCCCTCCCCCAACAAAACCCAAGCCTAGCTTAAGTCTCTAGGCTAATCCCCAATAAGACCAGTGTCTCCAGGTTACCCCCTCAGCAACACCAGCTCCTCCAGGTTATTCCCCCAATAAACCTGCACCCCAGGTTACAAGTTCACCCCCCTGTCTAATGATTACCAGTCCAGGAGGGAACAGAAGTTAAGTTTATAATATGACTCCCAGCAGCAATCAACTATGTTAAAGGACACAGTAACTTTCCAATTAGATGCTTGCACATGTACTCCCACTTGCTGCTTTCTATAAAGTCTTGCCCCATAGACAATCGGGCCTCCCTCAATACCAAAACTGCCTTGCATGACAGTGGTGCGTTGTGGGGGTTGAGGGGGGCAGTGTGTGTACAGCGGGGGGCTACCTAGCTTGAATGGAATAAAAATCCAACCAACCAGACCACAACAGAGCTCCCAAGGACTAAACAACCACCAACCAATGGAAGGACCCATGACTCCAGCCACATATGTAGCAGAGGATGGCATTGTCTGGCATCAATAGGAGGAGAAGCCCTTGGTCCTATGAAGACTCGTTTCCGCAATGTGGGGTAACGCCAGGGTATTGAGGTTGGAGTGGGTGGGTGGGAGTGGGAGCATCCTCACAGAAGCAGGGGAGGGAAGAGGGGGTATGGGAGGGGGCAAAGAGGATTACATTTGAAATGTAAATGCATAAAATACCCCCAAAAAATCAAATAAAAAAAAACCCTGCTGTGAGTTGCATCAGATTGGTATTGTCTGTTTTGGGGGTATCACTAACAGTTCCCTGGAACCTCAAATGGATCTGGGGTGAGGAGAGCACTGGAAGAAAATGGTAGGGTAAACTGCTAATGCAAGGTAATATATGAAACAAAATAAATAAATAACCAAAAAACAAAGCCTTATGGAGTCCAAGGTTTGTGATGTTACTAAGATTCTATATTCTGATAATATCTTTAAAAATAATTTAGATATCAAAAACCAATTACTTATAGAGAAACATAGGAAATAAAAATTAATTTGGGTATACATTTTTCAGAGATTAAAGGAAAACTTTAAAAACGAATTTGTTGTCATCTTGGTGACAGAAAACAAAACTTAAAACATTGTGGTTTTGTGATCATCTTATGAAATTTATTTTCATTTTATGAGGTTAGTGTATTGTTGGAGCATAGGATTCTTGATTTTCTTCATTTAAAAAGATTAAATATATTCATGTCTGAATACCCAAATGGCCAAATACGTAGGAGATGTACGTATTTTTAATGTTTTAACAATATTTTATAGATTTCTTTCAGTTAAATTGAGTGGATTTTCTGTTACTCTTTATTATAAAATAATACTAATTTCCTTCCCTAGATGTATGCAACAAACAAACAAAAATATATTTCAAGTTCAGTAACATTTACATTGAAATAATCTGTATTTAGAATGATATAAAGAACTACATAGTGATTGTAACTGTGTTTCAAACTACTCCTTAATGTTAACTATTCTATATCATAGCTTCCTTGGCATTTAGTGAAGTAAGCTCGGCCACATAGAGTAAAATTAACTATACAAAAAAAGGGATTCAATGCATCCTTTCAAGAAACTAACTGATCGGTGTAAAGTTTGCTACTGTGTAGACAATGCTGCTAAGTGAACACTATAAATCATAAGAGTAAAATGATAGGGGAAGGACACGATTAGAATGCTTATGAAATTGGAAGGTGTCTTGGGATATATAGTGAATATTCATTCACCCAAGAAAACCTCATCTAATCTCCATCTAATAATTCAGCATTCTAATTACATAGTTAGGCTTGAATTAATATGTTTACCAAGGACATGCATTTTAATTTTACTTAACCCCATCATAATTTCATTAAAAAAATGAATGATTTTATTCTTCTACAGAATAGATGTGCAGTTTCTGCTTTCACAAGTGAAAGCACAGGAACCGGCATTGGACTTGGGCGAAATTATAAAAACCGCAATCTTTGGGTTGTCGATAATCTTACCTATTAATACTGTGAAAAAGGCAGAGGTGACTGATGAGCATCTCTCTGGGGTGGGAAGATGGCTTCTTATTTATTTTTTAAAAAATGTATTTTTAAAATTCTCTTTTGGTTATTCCTAAAATAGAGCTTGCATACTATTAATCTTGATGGTACTTAGAAAATAAAAATCAACTAAAGAAGCAAAGATTCTGATCTGATAAAGAAGTGTAGCACAAGGATAGATTCCTTGTTCTTTATACTTCTATGGAAAATTTGTAAGGGTATGTATGTTGTATGTACACACATATGTATGTATGAGTGAGCACATGATGAGAGACCGGACTCCATTTTAGAGAACCTACCCTAGGGCTGAACTCGAGTTAACTAACAAGCCAACACCTAGAGCCAGTTCCCAGGTTACTCCCCAAAAACACCAGTTTCCAGGTTACTCCCTGAGAAGACCAGTTTCCAGGGCACTCTAACAAGCTTGCTTCTGGCACTTCACTTCCTAACAATCACCAATCAGGAGGAAAGCAAAAGTAAAGTTTATGGTTTGGCTCCCAGAACCAGCCAATTATGCTAAAGGACAACAAAAATCCATAATGCACGCCTGACCCCCAATCAGATGTGTGCTAGGCTAGAAGCTCCCTTGCTTATGGTTTCCTATAAAACCTTGTCTTCTGAGAGCTTGGGGGCTTCGCCCTTCCATTCTGCTGAGTCACAGACTGCTGCTGTGTGACCCACGCTCGAGTTGATAATGAAGACCCTAGTGCAATTACACTGACACTTGCTACTTAGAGTCTTTTGGGGTTCACATAACAGGCACAACAGTGCATGTACATATGTGTATGTATGTATGTGTTTATGTATGAATGACTGTATGGATAGATGGATGACTGTATGTATGTATGTATGTAGGTAGGTAGGTAGGTAGGTAGGTATGTGTTTATACATGTTCTCTATATATTTGTGGATAATAATAGAAGCAAGAACAAGGCATCAGATTCCTTGGAACTCGAGTTACAGGTTTTTATGAGCTCTGGATTTGGTGCTTGAAGCCAAACTCAGATTCTCTGCCAAAGCAAGAAGCACTGTTTTCCACAACCTGTTCCCTCCGAAGCCTGCAGAGGAAGAGCTCCTAATAACTCATTCAGCCTCATAACCTTGGTACCACATTTGTGGGTGAAGATTATTTATACATCAAAGGGCTTTTATTTATGGCAGGATATGGAATTTTTTGAACTGTATTCCAGTCCTCTCTGTATCTTGCTTGTAAGATTCTTATTTGGTTTTCTAAAGTCAATGCTTCCTTTTTAAAAAAAAATGATAAAACACTTAACATGTGTTTTCATCCTATGGCTGCTTAAGAATTTATATTTTAAAGACGTCATAAGAACATAGCATATTGTATTAAAAGTTAAATGTTATAGCAAATATGTACATCATTTCCTCTCTCTCCCTGACCGTAAATCCTCATGTGTATAAGATACTATTTCAAAAACTGGCATGCATAGTCACAAATTTTAAAGTGAAGCAAAAATGATGGAAATGGGTATAAAACGTATATCTAATTCTCCATGAAGACCAGAAGGTTCCATAGAACAGCATTATTAACCCAGCAAGATAAAAAATCTGCTTTGAGAACAGTTAATAAGTCAGGTGTTCTAAACTAAGGCTTAATTCCTTAAACTGCACTACAGAATTTCCTTAAAGAAAATCTTAGTTTGTATTCAAACACCTTTTAAAATCTCTTAGGCTCCTGAATGCTTTAATTGTGCTGCCCAGTACAGACATTTTTAACTTAAAGTGGATAATTTCAACCTATTCAAAGGATTTTTATTTGTGTGAGATGGCAAGTTTTAATAGTACTTAATGCTTCACTTAATGCTAAAAATATTAGAGCAAAGCAGTCAACTTCCTTACCCTTGACCTTGAAACCAATGTTTTTTTTAATATGAGAGCAGTTAATGATCCCATCTTATTAATAGTGTTATAACTCTCATGTCTCATCCAGATTGTTACAAAATATTATTTAGATCATATATTATCATCATTAACAACGTGTTTTATTTAAACATCAATGTAAGGTCAAATAATATTCTGGAAAAAGTCTTTGCCATTAAGCAATGTGTCAGTCCCTCGCAATAGTTTGATGTTACTGTTAGGATCTTTTAATATAAATTCTCTTACGCATAAACTATCTCTCCTGCTGGAGCCCGGTTTGCATTGTACCCCCATAACATGTTTACACAAGTAACATAATTATATCCTGAACTGAGCTGGTAGATGATTACATTTTCATTCTCGGCCCATCTTGACTGATGTACTCATTATTCTAGCTTAAAAGGCTTTACAAGGAAAAAAATGTCATTGCACCCATAAAGCTAGGTATGGCTTTTGCATTCCAAACTCTATTAACCCCTTCTTATGTTTACTAAATCCAGGCACATGAGATATTTTTTACTCTCACTGAAAATGACTCTATAACTCATTTAAAATATACAATTAGGATATTTTAAAGCATAGCAGAACAAAAGCAATTGTAAAATGTTGCTTCTATTTCTATTGTGTAGAGTGAACATAATTTTCATGACTAAGTACAGTGATTTTTCTTTAAAAGCATGTTTCATATCATTAACGACCTATCTCTCCCCTTTATACAACATATTTGCCCCTAATAAGACCTTCTATCAACCACTATAAGGAAATTTTGTTCTCATTCAAACTGCTATTCTCAACAAACTATGAAATTGCACACTTTCTGAACAACAGAGAGAGCGTGCATGTCATCCTGTCACGTTTGCTGATGTAAATGTCCATTAACTCTTATTTGGGGTATTCATGAAAAAATGTTACTTGCCATCTTGGCTCTCAAAAAATAATAAAATCATATTTTTATAAATCCTTAGTACCTTTGATTAAATTTTAATTTTCAATTTTCATGCTGATTTCTATCTATGCAAATCACTCTTTCATTAAAACTGTCTCATATAGACCGTTTTATAACTTAAATTATGTCACGTTTTGAGTCATTAAACTTCATTGGGTATCAACTATGTTTCTGCTTCTGGAATTTCACTGATTTCATTTTGAGTCATATGCAAAGCTGCTATTTGAATACAACATCTTTTCCCACATGATTTTATGATAATAAAAATGCATGTCATTATATAAACAAGAACCATACACAAGAGACCTATGTCATCCACACTTATTTACATTAATTTATAGTGCTTTTTTATTTTCTGTATGTTTTGAATCCTTTTATTTTTGAAGCACATTTTGCTTATTTAACCACAAAGATAACCAAACTTAATTATGAATTAGGGTACCTTAAAAATTTGCATCATTTTAGCCTTTTTAAATTTTTTATTGGTTATTTTATTTATTTACATTTCAAACGTTCTCCCCCTTCCTGGTTTCACCTCCACAAAACCTCTATCCCATTCTGCCTCCCCCCTGCTTCTATGAGGGTGCTCCCTCACCCACCCACCCACTCCTTCCTCTAGTATTATGAGTCATTAAGATACCACTTAATATCAAATTTGAAAATCACATACAGGGGCTGGGGATTTGGCTCAGTGGTAGAGTGCTTACCTAGGAAGCGCAAGGCCCTGGGTTCGGTCCCCAGCTCCGAAAAAAAGAACCAAAAAAAAAAAAAAAAAAAAATCACATACAGTATACTTTCAGTCAGACATAATCTAGCCAGTAGGAAAAGAAAACTAGGAGAAAATTGCTATGGTTTTATGTACAGCAGGACTTATAGTATTTTATAAAATAATATCAAAATGTTTTATTCAGATTTAAGTAGTTTAGTTTATATGTATGAGCATTTGGCTAGCATTCTGTCTCTGTACGATGTGCTTGCCTGGTGTCCATAAATGTCAGAAGAGAATATTGAATCTTTCGGAAATAGAGTTATGGAGAGTTGTGAACCATCATGTGGGGTCTAAGACTTGAAATCAGGGGCTCTTCAAAAATAACACGTGCTCTCAACCTCTGAGCTATATCTTCCAACCTCAAAATAAACCTCAAATACTTCTTCTCTCCCTGTCCCTCTCCACAGTGTTAAGCATGCACATTCAGCCCAATCCTTAGCACATTCTAACTGTGATACAATGCATCTAATATATATTGCCCAATCTCATCTGCCCATGCACACCTGCCTGTCCTTGTTCAAACCCATATTCTCTGAATTTTCATAGCTTAGACTTTCATTGATACCTTTATCGTTTTATCTACCGCATTTACTATTTACACAGCAATCCTTCAGTTTGAAGATTTCAGTTACAAAAGCAAAAATTGACAAACTCCCTTTTTACCTTTTTTTTCTAATATGTGTATGGATGATAATTGATAAAATATATCAGAAGAAAAGAAAGCAAAATGATCCTGTGCTGACGATCAACTAGTCTCTAGGCAGGAGACAATCCGAAGTGATCGTAAATTCAACAGAAAGAAGTGCACAAAAATTCCTTATCCCTTTTGGAAGATAGAAAGTTACATCACCATGTAAGCTAGAGAATTGTAGCAACACATTTATTTCTCAAAAATGTCAGAAGATATATCAATACAGATACGACAGCGACTCCATGATGCTACATCCACATATTAGAGTAATTTATTCCTACTAAATTGGGCACAGACAATCAAATAACTGATTCTTTCTATATTTTGTAAAACAAAACAACTTAAAAAAATACGGGACAAGTAATATTGGTCTATCTAGAGAAAGAGAGATATTAATAAAAATAAAATAAGACCTCAGTGTAGTTTTCTAAAGGAAGGATCCACACTTGTGTAAGACAGCTGTTGAGGAATAAAAGGGGTGGGATTTTAAGTTTCATGTGTTCACTGCCTTTCTTAGATAACGAGATATGGTCACAGCATGCTTATGATATATGGAGAGTTGAGAGATGTCATAGAAGTCTGGGGAGCAAGGAGCAGTAAATCCATTACTCTCTAGGCAGGAGACAACCTGAAGTGATAGTGAGTTCAATGGCAAAGAAAGACAACGGTGCACAGGGATGGTGTTCATCTGCTCTGGAAGATTGGTCCAGTGGTCATACTAGCCTTTAGACAGGAACATGCATGGCTGTTCAAAACAAGCCCCTCAGAAAGCTGAAAGAAATACTTGTAGGCTGCTGGCATCCACAGAGAGCATAGCATTTACAAAACTTATTTGCTGTGTGCCACCTTTTTTGTGACAGGTCCCTGCACTCAAAGTAGGTTCTTTTTTTTATTAGTTCTCTACTTGCACTGAAAGATCAATAGCTTGAACTCTGGGTATGCACACTGCCAACTCCTCATTACAAAGTCAGATATACACAGCACTGTCCGGGGAAAATCACAAATCAATAAGCTCATTCAAAGAAACAAATCCAGTGTCACTGTCTTCCCAGACAGGCACACTCAGATTCACGTTTTATTTCTCATTTCATTTATTTGATGACCAAAGAGAAACTACTTCTACAACCTCACAGACACCATTTAGTATTCGTTTGTTTGGGTCGGGAGGACCTTAAAAGGAGGCTGTCATAAATATTGATCACCCTGGTGATAACATTTAAATCCAGGCATCCTAACTTTAGTTGTAGTAGGTCTTTTTATTTCTCTAAACTGCCACAGAAGTCTCTGTAAGCTTTTCTAGAATCTCCATCCATGTTCTAAGCTTCACCTCACCTAAGCATTCCCCTAAAATTTTGTCATTGTTTGGTTCATTAAGAGTATTTTGGAAATAGTTTCTTCAAAAGACAGGAAGAACACACAAGAAGCAACAAGAAGGAGCATTCTTTTTTTCTATCCTTTTTTTTTAAATTATTCACTTTACATTCTGCTCGTCCACTGCCCCCTCCCATTATCAATCCTTCCCACCCCATCTTCCTCTGAGTGGAAGGACACCCCCTGGGTAAAGAAGCAGCATTTTAATGTCAAGCTAATGCAAGAATGTTGCTGCATTAAGCGCTACTGTCCTATTATTTCTCTAAAATCTCTGCATGCATTTCTCTCTCTTTCTCACCATCACAGACCTCCTCTCTTTTTCTCTGAACAGTATGACTGTGGCCCAGGTTAGCCTTGAGCTTCTGACCTGTTTAGTCTTACTGTCTCCCACGTGGGGAGTCACAGCTCTGAACAACCAAATTGAGTCCAATTTTAACTTGTATGTGCTGTTTCTTATATTCAGTATATTTTAAAACATTTATTTTATTATTTTAGTTGGATTAGAATTACACTATTCCCCCTCTTTCCCTAGTTTCCTCAAGCCCCACCAACCACCATCCCTTAAACTTCTTCCAGGCCTCTCCATCCCACATACTCAAGTGGATAGTCTCCTTTATGCTACTTTTGGTTACATTGGTGTGTGTGTGTGTGTGTGTGTGTGTGTGTGTGTGTGTGTGTGTTTGTGTGTGTGTGTGTGTGTGTGTATCTGTGTGTGTCTGTGTGCATAGATGTGACTGCAGTAGGCAGTTGATGACCTCCTGACAATTCTGCTCCTGTTCCAAAATTTTAAATGTGTGTAAGTGCTTTGCCATATCTCCAATCCTAGGTTCAGTCTCTGAGTCTTTATCATAAAGCTATACAGAAAACAAAAAGGTATTTGGAGAAAGAGCTATAATACCCTGGAGATCATGACCATGCATCAAGTGACTAACTTGACAAGAGGAATGACATTCATTATTCAAGAGTATGGAAATCCTGTAAGGAAGTTAATTTCCTCTCTATTACTGTTTCCAATATTCAAGGAAATATAAATAAAAGTATAGGAGCCAAAGAGACAATTTTCTTCTCACAAGGGAAGATGGGGTGTGTTTTTCATGTACTTTTTATTTTTCATTATTGGATAAGGCAGCAATTAAGCAGGTGAGAGACAACCCCATGGAAACAGAAAATGGAGAAAATCTGTCCAAAACATCTGTTTAAGAATTCTGAAGTCAGAATATTAGTCGCTGGAAAAGAGAAATAATTCTATTCAATAAGCTTAACACCTGCTCACTGAAGCCCCCAATGCTCTATGCAGTGTTGTATTTTCCCAAACCAGGAATGAGTCTGTCAATCAGCAAATCCCTTGTATGAAAGCCAGACACCGTGTATGTTAAACAACAATAATAAAAAAACAGTAGAGACACCGCAACCCTGTGACACTCAAGATACACAAATAAAGAAAGAGCGGTGGCTGTCACGTGCGACTGTGCAGTCCTGGCGTGGGTACGTTTCTTTATCTTGTTCATTCCTGAAGAAAAGGAGCACTTTATTTTCCACTGAGACACCTTTCCTTCTTTTAACTTACTACCTTTTTAGCATGATTTATTCTGTGATTTGTAAACTGAGACTATCAAAGTAGAGTTCCCTTCTGTCAGGCATATCTGTCATTTTCTTGCTCTTTGGACTGGTCTTTAGGTTAGCCATAGCATTATTATTTGAAAGTTGTTCAGCAGATGAATTGGGAGCACTCCCAATTCCCTCACACGTAAAACGTTCTGTATGCATTTGAAAGAAAATTTACTACTGTGCTGACGTTTACAGAACTATTTTGGACACTTTATTTTAAAAAGAAATCATTGTTATTCCCATGGAATTCTGACTCATTTATACACTTCATGTAGCAAAATTTTCATTTTGTGTCTGTTCCTTCATTTAACATAAACGTAAAATTATGTATATAGTTTGCCTGTTCCCTTCTATTTGAGATAAATATAAAATTATGTTTTACTTTTTATGACCTTTAACTGCTTTAGTTATTTTAAGGATTGTTCCAGCTATGAGACATGACTGCTTTTGGTCTTCAAGACAGAAGACCAAACAAAAGCTTCCCTATCAAAATTTGATAATTTAACACATTTAACGCTGAGATTCAAGTTTTATTCTGTAAGCAATTCTACATATTTTCAGTTAAAATTACATATATTCATTTAGAATTTTTTAAGTTATAAAATTATTATTTTTATTGAATATTTTTATTTACATTTCAAATGTTATCCTCTTCCCCTGCTTCCTGTCCACAAGCGCCCTATCTCATCACCTCTCCCTCTTTTTCTATAAGGGTGTTCCCCCTACCCAACCACTCACCACTTCCTGCCTGCACACCCTGACATTCCCCTACACTGGGGCTCAAGCCCTGGCAGGAACAAAATTCTCCTCCCATTGGTGCCCAGTAAGGCTGTCCTTTGCTACATAGGCAGCAGGTCAGTACATGTGTACTCTTTGGGTAGTGGTTTAGTCCCTGGGAGCTCTAGTTGGATGGTATTGTTGTTCTAATTGGGGTTACAAGCCACCTCGGCTCCCTCAGTCTTTTTTCTAACTCCTCCAATGGGGACCCCGTTCTCAGTTCAATGGTTTGCTGCTATAATTTACCTCTGTATTCGTCATCATCTGGCAGAACCTCTCAGGAGACAGCTATATTAGGCTTCTGTCATCAGCAATATTGTCTGGGTTTGGTGGCTGTATATATATGGGCTGGATCCCCAGGTGGGTCAGGCTCTGGGTAGCCATCCCTTCTGTCTCTGCTCAAAATATTGTCACTATATATTCTCCTATGAATATTTTTGTTCCCCATTTTAAGAAGGAGTGAAGCATCCTCAATTTGGTCATCCTTATTCTTGAGCTGCATGTGGTCTATGGATTGTATATTGGGTAATTTGAGCATTTGGGCTAATATCTACTTATCAGTGAGTGCATACCATGTGTGCTTTTTGTGATTGGGTTACCTAACAGAGGACCATATTTTCTAGTTCCAACCATTGCCTATGAATTTTATGAAGTCTTTGTTTTTGATAGTTGAGTAGTACTCCACTGTGTAAATGTACCACTTTTTCTATATATATTCCTCTATTGAAGGGCATATGGGTTCTTTCCAGCTTCTGGCTATTATAAATAAGGCTATTATGAAAATAGTGGAGAATGTGTCCTTGTTATATGTTGGAGAATCATTTGGGTATATGCCCAGAAGTGATATAGCTGGATCCTCAGATAGTACTATATCCAATTTTCTGAGGACCCTCCAGAATGATTTCCAGAGTGGTTATACCAAATTGCAATCCCACCAACAATGGAGGAGTGTTCTCTTTCTCCACATCCTTGCCAGCATCTGTTGTAACCTGAGTTTTTTATCTTAGCCATTCTGACTGGTGTGAAGTGGAATCTCAGGATTGTTTTGTTTTGCATTTCCCTAATACTAAGGATGTTGAACATTTCTTTAGGTGTTTCTCAGCCATTTGATATTCCTCATCTGAGAATTCTTTGTTTAGCTCTGTACCACATTTTTTAATAGGGTTATTTGGCTCTCTGGAGTCTAACTTCTTGAGTTCTTTGCATATATTGGATATTAGCCCTCTATCAGATGTAGGATTGATAAAGATCTTTTCCCAATCTGTAATTGCCTTTTTGTCCTAATGACAGTATCTTTTGCCTTTGAAAATATTTGCAATTTTATGAGGTCTCGTTTGTCAATTATTGATCTTAGAGCATAAGCCATTGGTGTTTTGGTCAGGAAATTTTCTCCAGTGCCCACGTGTTCAAGGTTCTTCCCCAACTTTTCTTCTATTAGTTTGAGTGTATGTGGTTTTATGTGGAGGTCCTTGAGCCATTTGGACTTAAGATTTGTACAGGGTAAAAAGAATGGATCAATTTGGATTTTTCTACCTGCTGACCTCCAGTTGAACCAGCACCATTTGTTAAAAATGCTATCTTTTTTCCACTAGATAGTTGTCAAAGATCAAGTTGCTATAGGTGTGTGGGTTCATTTCTGGGTCTTCAATTCTATTCCATTGGACTACCTGCCTGTATCTGTACCAATACCATAAAGTTATTTTCACTAGTACTCTGTAATATGTCTTGTGGTCAGGGATGGTGATTCACCCAGAAGTTCTTTTATTGTTGAGAATATTTTCGCTAACCTGGGTTTTTTGTTATTCCAGATGAATTCGCAGATTGCTTTTTCTATTTCTATGAAGAATTGTGTTGGAATTTTGATGGGGATTGGATTGATTCTGTAAATTCCTTTGGAGAAAATGTCCATTTTTACAAAATTAATCCTGCCAATCCATTTGCATGGGAGATCTTCCCATCTTCTGAGATCTTCTTTAATTTCTTTCTTTTGAGACTTGACATTCTTGTCATATAGATTTTTCACTTACTTGGATATAGTCACAGTGAGGTATTTTATGTTATTTGGGAAGAGTGTCATTTCCCTAATTTCTTTCTCAGCCTGTTTATCCTTTGAGTAGAGGAAGACTACTGATTTGTTTGAGTTAATTTTATACCTAGACACTTTGCTGAAGTTGTTTATCAGGTTTAGCAGTTCTCTGGTGGAAATTTTGGGGTCACTTAAGTATACTATCATATCATCTGCAAATAGTGTTATTTTTACTTTTTCCTTTCCAACTCATATCCCTTTGACTTGCTTTTCTTGTCTAATTGTTCTGGCTAGGCCTTCAAGTATTATATTGAATAATGAGAGTGGGCAACCTTGTCTAGTTCCTGATTTTAGTAGGTTTGCTTCAAGTTTCTCTCTATTTAGTTTGATCTTGTCTACTGGTTTACTGTATATTGCTTTTACTATGTTTAGGTATGAGCCTTGAATTCCTGATCTTTCAAAGACCTTTAACATGAAGGGTACTAAATTTTGTCAAATGCTTTCTCAACATCTAATGAGATGATCATGTGGGTTTTTTTTCCTTTGAGTTTTTTTACATAATGGATTATGTTGATGGATTTCTGAATATTGAACCATCCTTGTATCCCTGGGATGAAGCCTACTTAGTCATGAAGGATGATTGTTTTGATGTCTTCTTGATTTGGTTTGTCAGAATTTTATTGAGTATTTTTGAGTTGATAATTATAAAGGTGATTGGCCTTTTGGGGGGCTTTGTGTGGTATAGGCATAAGCATAATTGCAGCTTCATAGAAGTAATTGTTCATTCTGTTTTTATTTTGTAGATAGTTTGGATAGTATTGGTATTAGGTCATCTATAACGGACTGATAGAATTCTCCACAAAACCCATCTGGTCCTGAGCTTTTTTGTTTGTTTGTTTGTTTGTCTTGTTTTTTGTTTTTTGGTTGGGTTACTTTTAATAAATTCATCTATTTCTTGAGAGATTATGGGACTGTTTAGATGGTTTATCTGATCCTGATTTAACTTTGGTTCTTGGTATCTGTCTAGTAAATTGTACATGTCATCCAGGTTTTCCAATTTTGTTGAATGTAGGCTTTTGTATTAGGCTCTCATGATTTTGTTAATTTCCTCAGATTATGTTGTTATGTCTCCCTTTTCATTTCTCATTTGTTATTTTGGATACTCTCTCTGTGTGTCTTCTGCTTAGTCTGGCTATAGGTTTATCTATTTTGTTGATTTTCTCAAAGAATCATCTCCTCATTAAGTTGATTCTTTGTATAGTTCTTTTTCTACCTACTTAGTTGATTTTGGCCTTTTTTGATCTTGCTTTTCTGGTGTGTTTGAATATATCCAGTATTTGCTTTGGTGGGAGAACTGGGTTCTGATGATGCCAAGTAGTCCTTGTTTCTGTTGCTTAGTTTCCTGTGATGCCTCTTGCCATCAGATTGTCTCTGGTGGTAGCTGGTCTTTCTGTGTCTGACAGTGGCTTGCTCCTCCTGTAAGCCTTTGTGTCCACACTCCTGTAGACATGTTTTCTCCAAGTGTGATCTGGGTCCATAGTCCATAGAGGAACCGGGTTAGCTTTGGGTGCAGGCAGAAACCAGAAGTGTCATGTTCCAGACTGCTCCTGTGTTTATGTGTCCTGAGGGCCCCAGGCGAGTTCCTCAGAGTAGAAGAGTTAATCTTATCTCTGCTCTCAGGTGCATCCGTGCTCCTGTTAACTGGATTTCAGCTCTAGGCAGAGGCAGAAATTGGAAGGGTTCTGCCCCTTACTGTTCTTAGATTCCTGTGTCCAGACAGCTCTAGGCGGGTTCCTCTTGGGCCAGGAATGTGAGCAGAAGTGATGGTCTCCTGTGAGCTCAGGATTGTCCACACTTCTGAGAGTCCAGCTCCTTCCCCCATGGGATTTGGTTACCGAACTGTGGGTCCAGGTCAGCTCTGAGCACAGGCAGAACCCAGAAGAATCCTGTCCCAGACTGCTCCTAGGTTTGTGTGTCCTGAGGGCTCTAGGCAGGTTCCTAGGGGCAGAAGAGTTGATCTTACCTCTGCTCTCAGGTGTGTCAGCCCTCCTGGAGACTGACTTTCACCTCTGGGTGAAGGCAGAGACTGGAAGGATCCACTCCCTGACTGTTCCTAGGTTCTTGTGTCCAGAGGACTCTCGGTGGGTTTCTCTTGGGTCAGGAATGCAAGCAGAAGTAGTGGTCTCCCCTGAACTCTCAGGATTGTCTGCACTTATGAGAGTCCAGCTCTCTCCCCCACGGATAGAAATATATATTCTCTCCATTTGTAGAGATAGATAGATAGACAGACAGACAGACAGACAGACAGACAGATAGATAGATAGATAGACAGACAGACAGACAGTGAGAGATTGATTGTAAATAATTTCATTTGGTGCTTTTACTTTAGATGTTACAAGATGGCAATAAAACGAAGTTGTTTACACTGAAGTATAAATTGTTTCAAATTATCTAAGGCTTTATTGTGACTATCAAGCATTACAGTCTTACATTTTAACTTGGAGGCCACTTTTATAGAGTTTCTGAGATCTTTAGAATGGGCAAAAACAGGTGGCTGCTAGGTATGCACTCCAATGTTAGCGAGTCAGCTGTTAGATACTGATCCACACACAAGACCTGATGGACATTAATGGGTTGACCCCTTCTTTTGCTGTCTTGGAGTCCTATTTCTTCAGTTTCAAAGTAAAAGATAAAAGTATGTTTGCTATTTCAAATCTTCAGGGTATGTGCTTCTTTTCTATACGTTGCTCTGTTTCGACAGTGTCCTAACATGCATGTTCATAAAGAGCTCAGAGATGACAAACCTTTGTTCTTTAAATAGGAGGAACCAGAATCTCAAAATTCCAAAGATCTTGGTGGCTTTTGAAAAAATTAGGCCGAGGAGCACACTTTACTGACTCTGCTTGTAATTAATGATTAACAAATAGACAGTGTTAAAGTTGGCATTCCATATAAGCTTAGGACTTGGTTGCATGGTTAAATGACAGGCCTCCTACTCAGCTCTAAGCTATCTCAGTAAAGTCACCAGGTACTGTAGTCAGCTTCTTAAGATAGTGTTTGCTAAATCCTGATATAAAGACCCCCCCTCTCTTCCCTTCCCCTCCCCTTCTCCCTTCCTCCTCTTCTCTTAGGTGTACATGTGCGCAAGCTCACACACACACACACACACACACACACACACACACACACACACACACACACTTAACTTCTATAACCAGTGAACAAAATGTATGGCCAATTTTCTTTTCCTTTTTTTCCATCTTAAGTGTGTTCTTATCTTAAGGAAGAAAATTTCCTGAAATTAAGAGAGACAGGAGAACTTTTCCCATCAATCTCATTGTGATGCTTTAAAAGTCTTTACTGGCAATTACAGACACAGTCAAAATTTAAAAGTCTTTAGTAAAATTACAGACACAGCCACCTGCTCTGTTCTTGAGTTTAGACTGTTGGACTGGCTTACTCGCTAAGTAGATGCTTGATCACAGTGTTAAAAAATGAGAGAAAAAAGTGGTATAATTTATCACTTATAAATACTTTGCTTGACTTTTAGAATATCTTTTATACTTACACAAACCTATCAAACTAGATATTAACTAGCTGGAACCTAAAAAGAAAGGATGTAAAATGATTCTGATTGCAAAGATGTAACAGACATAGTCACAAACCATTTTTTACTTTTTAATATTATTTTTAAATTTTTGCTACTACCTATTCTTTAATCTATTCTGTAGGTAATTGCACCAAATCACATCCCTCCCCCCTTTTTCTTTTTATCCTCTCCTTCTCCCTAGCTCTTTAATTTAATGGCAACTTTCAGCTTCCAGGTAACTTACTCAGCCCTCACAGTGGGTGGTAATCAATTGTTATTATTCAGAAGCCTGTGATTTGTCCCTTTTCCGTCTCTCATTTCAATAATATATTCTTTACAAAGGTGTTCCTTTTTGAGACAGAGACAACGAGTACCATTCTAAAAAGCTGGTCCAAATGCTGGCTACCTTGCTCACACTCATGATAATACACTCAGCAAACTTCTAACAATCAGCCTGTTTATCCGAACCATAATTCACTCTTGAGTTCTAGCTATCTTTAAGAAAGAAGTTTCCATTCCTAGTGTGCTTGGAGGCATTCTACCCATGCTGAGCACAGCAGTTCTCATATTCTTAAAACAGCATGAGCTATGCTGTCAGAAAATCTGTTCTGTGTCCTGTATTTCTCTCCTTTTATTTCAGAGCATCATGGAAAGTGGTAAAATATTTTAATATCTTTCTAAAGAATCTGTTATAGATTTAAGATATACTTGTAATGTTCTCCTTAATGACTAAAACCAGCATATATCAGGGTATAAAACAGTATTTGAGTTTGTAATTTATAAATTTAAAAAAAAAGGAAATAATGAAATAATGGATTGTGTAGGGAGAAATATTATTATTTTAATATACAGTCTATCAAGTTAATTCATAGCATAATAATTTCTTCTCCACACTTAATTTGATGGTTTCTGGCAGTGCTTGGTATAATATCAAACTTTTATTAAAATAATCACTTTTATTTAGAAAAAATATTATTTGTTTGGCATATGTGAACTCAATCTATATAATCACCCATCTTGTTGAGAAGAGATCAGTTTAAACTTCGACAGAGATTTCAGTGTGTTTGGTAAAGTGAAGTTGAACGACTCTGTTATCTGTGTCACGAGTAGAATACAAAAGAAATTCTGAGAGATATTAAAACCATTGCTTTGGAGCGGCTCTCCTAAATTGGCACAACCTTGATTGTGCTTACACATGACTAGGTATCACGGTACCAAGCAGTGGCATCCTGGCTATAAAATTTCAATCCTTGGGTCTACGTTTGGTCTCTTCCCTTTGTAGCCTTCATTAGAGACTCTTTATTACCTGCATAGCCCACATAGGTCATCCATTATGATTTGATTATGAAATGTTAAGTAGACATGCAATTTTTTTTAAAGATTTATTTATTTACTATATATAAGTACACTGTAGCTTGTTCAGACACACCAGAAGAGGGCATCAGATCTCATTACAGATGGTTGTGAGCCACCATGTGATTGCTGGAATTTGAACTCAGGACCTCTGAAAGAGCAGTCAGTGCTCTTAGCCACTGAGCCATCTCTCCAGCCCCTAGACATGCAATTTTAAAGATCATTTTCTAAGTAATATACCACTCAAAGTTTCCTTCCTTGGCTACTTCAATATGTTATGAATGATCAAGCACCTATACTCCAGTTTTCAGGGGGTGATTTTTTTCTGTCTATTTGTTTCTAAAGATAACATTCAGGATGGATTTAGGGCTATATTAACTGTATCATTTTAATGTTTTAACACTCCTATTTAAAGATTGTGTTGTTTCATGTAGAACATGGAAGTGAAAAATCATGACACTCTTATTTATTGACTTAAACACACATTTTTGAAGTTTTGAGTGATTATATTTGGAAACAGTAAGGGTGTCTTTAATTCAGGAAAACCAGTAAGCTGAGTATAATGGTGAATTTAGACAATGCCTGTGCCCTATGAAACTCCATTGGACCACTGTATCTCCAGAGTTAGGCTTATCTAGGAATATTACAGTTGTTTGTAAATGGGTACTGAAGAATCCATAAGAAAGAGGTTCCACAAAGACTGATTGCAGATGAAAGAAAATAATTGTAGCTTGTAGTCCACATTCTTCATCTAGCTTCTAGAAATTCTGACATAGGAGAATCACCAGTTTATATTTTGTCCTGTTTATAGCATGAGTTCAAGACAAATTTGGACAATCTTGGTGATCAAAGGACTTGGTTAGCATGTATAAGATTTTATATTTAATAGATAGTACTAAATGTCTCCACAAGACTTATTTTTTATGTGCATCTCACTACAGAGTACTTAGGGGTGACAGGTCATGAGAGGAAAAATCCCTCATAAGCAACAGACCAGAGCATAAGTCATGATACTCTCCAAAGTTTCTCTGCATATACTTAATCAACTAGAAATAATCATGAGTAGGTGCATTATTTTCTCATGTTACAAACTACCATAAGATAGTTTTTTACCTATAACCTATTTATCATTATGTCAATAGCTTTACAAGGTGAATGCCAAGGTGTGGTCAGTTCCAGTGGAGCGGAAAGAAGTCAAAAGGAAAAACAAGAAAGATGCATACATTATCTTATTTCCTTATACTTCTCTCACTCTATAACTTTAAGCAATAATGGGAGACAGAGGGAGGAAAGGACCTTTGTGGGAGAGGGAAGAGGGAAGGAGAAAAGGGAACATAATCAGGTGCAGGGAGGCGAGAAAAGCCCTGAGGGCCAGCAGAATGAATGGAAATATGCAACCACAAGGCAGGCAGGAGGAGGAGTGGAATGGACCCTCTAGAAAGTACCCTAGACCTGGGAGGTGAGAGAATCTCAGGACTCAGAGGGAGGGAGAGTAGATGAAATGCCTCACGGGGGGGGGGGGATTGTAGAGTCTACTTCCAGTACAAAGACAGGACATGGGTTTACCATCCACAGTAAAAAATTCTGACCTGTAATTGTTCCTGTCTAAAAGCACTGCAGGGACAAGAATCAAGAAGAGACTGAGGAAAATGACTGGGCCAACTTGGGGTCCATCTCAAGGGGAGGCTCAAAGGCCTGACACTTACAGATGCTATGAAATGCTTACAGACAGGAGCCTGACATGATGGCCCTGTGAGACACCCAACAAGCAGCTGACTGAGACAGATTCAAAAATTTGTACCCAACCAATGTATTGAAGTTGGGGACCACTGTGGTTGAATTAGGGAGAGGCTGGAAGAAGCTGAGGAGGGTGATCCCATAGGAAGACCAGCTGTCTCAACTAACCTGGACCTCTGATATCTCTCAAACTCTGAGTCACCAACCAAGCAGCATATAAGAGTTGGTCCAAGAGCCCCAACACATGTACAGCAGAGGACTGAGTGGTTGAGGCCCCAGGGAGTGGGGAGATGTGGTAAGGGGGAGGGGCAAACATCCTCTTGGAGACTGGGGAGGACAAATGGGATAAGGAACAGTGGGAGGGGAAACTGGGAAGGGGGGCAATAACTGGACTATAAAAATGAAAGTTATTAAAAAAATCTAAAAAGGCTATCTCCAGGATTTCAAATAAGATTTTTTGGGGAAAATATCAAAGATCATTTAATATCATTCTTATGGCATATTTACTGTGAATAATCACAGAGTAACATTTTCTATAAATAGGAAGGTTCACAAAGCTTAACTCACACATACCATAAAATAACTGTCGCAGAACCTAATCTGAGAGAAGTAGTTCCAAGAAATCATACATGGTTTCTATTAAACTAAATTCCAATTTCTGTGAAATAATAGTGTTATTAATTCATTTAGATGTATAACTTCTGAAGAAGATGTAAGAATTATATAGTTGTTCAGGTATGATAATTAATGCCATCAATTGGGGTATTATGATATAGTTTGTTCATTTTCAAATATGTAATAAATTGTGTTAAGAATGTGCTCTGATGAAATATTCCACAATGAATTAGACAGAGCTTCTATGCATTAAGAAGCATGCAATAGTCATCAAACTATATAGATGTACTATTATGGTACTCTAAAATGAGTTCAATAGAGACTGCCTATTTAGTCTTGAATGTATTTTATTTTAAGCATGCTTCAAGATTATATAAAATTCTGTAGTACATATGGGATTTCCTGAAGTTAGATTTTTCTTTTTAGAATTTATGTGTCCATTTTCAAAAACTAAAGCTCAGACAAGAAGTCTGTATGACCAATGTAACTCACGATTACTTCACTGGACTCCTTCTTTAAGTCAGAAAAATAAAATTTAGGATTTTGGCAAGAAACCTCAAATACTTACGTCTAATACAGTTATCATCATTATTCACATTCTGAAATATAGAATGCTTCCAGAGATCACAGAGTAACGGAGTGTGTTCTCTCCTGTCTTGCCTTATTTATGAACACATTTTCAACTGTCTATATTCTACTTAACCTTGTATATCCAATTAGTACTTATCACTATTAATGTGATGAGATAAAAATGCTATTCTGAACATACACACACACACACACACACTCACACACACATACACACACACACTCACACACACACACACACACACACAGACACACACACACACACGGCTCATTAATGCTTATCCAAATGTTTATATTGGAAAACAAGCATGACATGAATTGTCTACGACTTGTTTTTCAATTAGTTGATGAAATCCTTCCGTCATCTGTGCATGGAGAGCTGCCGTCCCTCACTCCACAGTTAGAGGTTTATATCGGGTCTTTTCATTCCTCCCATTACTGCCATTTCAAGTCCAATCTAGAAGCTAGAGACAGATGCAGCCTTAATAATATCCCTGCCTCTAAAAATGTCAGTCCTTGGTCTATTATATTTTGTGCAGGACTGAAATGAGAAAGCCAGTGGGCCTCTAGAGCATTAATGAGAGCAGAAAAACAGTGACAAGGATATAAACGATACAGCTTAATCCACTCAGCTACCAAAAAAGGGGAGGGGGACAAATGTTAATTTTCCAACTCAACCTCACCTCCAGACACAGGCTTCTTCTCATTTCATTTCTATATATTCTAAAATAATGATATAAGGTTATGTAAGTAACTAAATATTACTTTATAGATAATATATGTCAAGAAATAAAAGAAATGATTTTTCACTATGAATGTCCAGCTTTTGTATAACAGCAAGTACAATGGAAAAATGCTAGCAAATTATTTAAGTGTCTCTCTCTCTCTCTCTCTCTCTCTCTCTCTCTCTCTCTCTGTGTGTGTGTGTGTGTGTGTGTGTGTGTGTGTGTGTAAATGGTCTCAGAAAAATATAGGATTTTGTGAGTAATAAATACCATTTTCCACTCACTGCTTCCTTGGTACTTTACCTTTTATGACCACTATTCACATCATTTTAAGCTGCCTATTTAATTTCTTCAGACTCTTCTTAAGGGCCACACAGTATTACACAGTTTTGTACTAGAAATATTGCCTTATTGGAGACTCACACTCTAGTGCCTGGCAAAGTGTTTGTTTTAAATAATGTAATAATAAGTCAAATACAGATATTATTTTTAAAAAATTATTAGAGCAGGTGAGATGGTTCAGTGTATATAACACTTATATCAAAAGGCTGAAAGCCAAAGTTTCATTCTCTAAGTTACCATTCTCGGAAATGTGAAGAGAGAATATCAACTATGAAATGTTTGTTCAGACTCCACATGTGTTCTGTAGCATATGCACACCTACAGACCCATACACCTTCAAACACACACACACACACACACACACACACACACACACACACACACACACACACACACATGCATACGCATAGGCACGCACATAAACACAGAAATAAATAATAATAATTAATAATATAACGTTGAAGACACTGATAATAAATTAAAATAAAGAATAAGATCCATAGTATATTCTCACCTCCTTTTGGTTCTTATATTTCAGCAAATGTTCAGGATATCACTTTCCAAAATTCTCACAGCACCCAGAAACACAGAAAAATGTTACAGTATAGTTAGAAATGAAACATTTAGGGAGGTGAATGTGTCCATTTATCCGATCATTTTATCAAGAACCTACAAAAATTTGAGGAAATGTGTTGCTGTAGTGGTTTGAATAGTAGTGGCCCCATAGACTCATGGGTTTTGGTACTTGCTCTGTATTGCACAGCACTATTAGAATGCGTAGAATTACTGCAGTAGGTGTGGCTGTGTTAGAGGAAGTGTGGCATTGCAGTGCACTCCCACTTTCTTCTGACCCAGATAGAGAGCACTCAGCACCTCTCCAGCACCATGTCTGCCTACATGCTGCCCTGCTTCCTGGCTTCTAGATAATGGACTAAACCTTTGAAGTGTAAGCTAACTACATTCTAGTTACATTCTGGATACAGAGTATACCTTACTATCAAAAGCCCGTGTTTAGAATAGAAGATCGGCATACACACAGACAATTCTTAAATAACAGCTCACTGCGTAGAATGACAGAATAAATGCCTAGCTCTCAATATATGACAGATGCGTTCCCAGACATGACCCTTATTTCATTAATGTTGGTCAAACTTTGTACTTTTGAGAACATAGAGAAAGCATTCCCCAGAAAAGGAAAGAATGAAAGTTCAAAGTGTGCCCAGATAAAACAAAGTGTTTGACATCAAATTCACAGGACCAATGGGAAGGAGAGTTAGACAAAAGTGACAGAAAGAAAATGTCTAGTTTTACTTATATAAATGTCATGGAGATCATGCATTCTTTTTTCAACAATAAGTAAGTAATTCTGTTGTGAATTTATTAAAAGAAGGTAGAGTTTGGTTAAGATTTTTAATAATTTAACATTTTCCACCATTGATTATGTGTAACACCGGAGGTGACAAGCAACTTGGTCCTGACACCTAGATCAGATTGATAACAGAAAGAGAAATTATCTACAAACCAAGGTCTTAGGTTTTATTCTCTTAATTTTCATTTTGCCTCATGAGATACAGCAGGTCTGCATAATATGAAAGTCAGTGTAATTTAATGCTATACTTTTGCAAGCATGAGTTTTGAAATCATGCATCCTTGTTATACATACTATATGGTAATTCACACTTATTGTACATATTTAGAACTAAGTGGATGGTCCAAACTGATAAGAGTGTTTTGGAGCAGACAAGTAGATATATTCAGATCTCAATGATCACTTTCTAATTTTTAAGCACAAATTCTTGAAATTTCAGATAGAACAATGACCATTTCTCTGAGTCCCTAGAAGATGCAATGCTATTATAAATCAACCTATTAAGTTAATATTAATTCCAAGATAATTAAACATTCATAGCTATAAACCATTATCATTTAAATGCATTTCATATGTAAGGATTATCTTAAAATTAACTTTAAATTTCCTAGCTCATTATATTGGAAAAGTAAGCTGTGATTTCCAAACATCCAGGAAGTGTGATATCAAGGCTAGGCCTTCAGTTAACAGTGTAAGCAAAGGCAATACTACAGGCTCTAGAACATCCAGGAAAATGAAGCTGAAGGCAGTAACATTCAGTAATTCTGACTAGTGTAAAAAAATAATCACTGAGTCATTCTGAGTCCATCTGAGATCCTTATGAAAATCTCAAATGCATTTTTCATAGATATGGAAACTGGAAGTCCAAGGTTAAAAGAGTGGTAGTGCCAAAGTCCATTAGTTGGGAGCGCAAAGGTCCTTATACCAACACATAACCAGAGAAACCAGGAAGGTTAGGCACACAGGATTGTGCTTTCAAAGAAAAATATATAACCTTGCAGTTGTGGTGTAAGCCCTTAATCTCAGCACTCAGGAGGGAGAGGCAGGCAGATCTTTGAATTCCAGGCCAGACTGATCTGTAGAGTGAGTTCCAGACCAGCCAGAGCTACACAAAGAAACCCTGTCTTAAATGTACATGTGTATGTGTATGTGCATGTGTATATATCAAAAAATAAAAAGAAAAGAAAACAGAATCACATTAGCAAACAATAACCACAACAAAACAAACAAATAACAATTCCAACTGCCCTTAACTAGTTCCTGTACTCTCTGGAGGTTCCTAGACCCTTGTAAATATACTCCCACACATACACATGCACAAAAGATGTTCAATCTGCTTTCACAACCAGAAGAGTGGTAGTTGGAGGTGATAAATATCCTGGTGGTTTGTGACAATGAAGGACCAGGCCTTATCAAACTCTAACAACCAGGGTCAGAATCTGTTCTTTTACTTTCCTTTGTACTTAGCACACTGAAGTACTGTGTTTATTATTTTATTTCCTTCTCTACTCACTGCAGTGTGCAGTTTTCAAAGGCAAGGCATGGATGGTTGGGGAGAGAGATTTTTATAAGGATCTCACAGAAGCAGGGGGAGGAGGGATGGGATAGGTGGGTTTATGGATGAGAAACTGGGAAAGGGAATAACCTTTGAAATGTAAATAAAAAAATCCATTAAAAATTACTAAGCTTCATGCCTATAAACATAGCCAGATACATGTGTATGTATGCATATACTTCTCTGCCCATTTACCTTTGATATACTCTTATATCCTGTTTGCTTACTTGTCTGTTACTTGTTTTTATTAAGTTCCCAGGGTAGTTCCATGAAAACTATACCAGGGTTCGCAAGTTGAAATCAAACCTATTATATAAGAAGTACATCGAGAGTTAGCTATTTTCTCTGAAGATATACTGTCCTAAATTCTGGTGGTGTTTTATCACGGTGATCTCCCACAGCACTTAGAAATCTTATTTGGGCTTTATTCACTTCATGACCTGTAAGGAAAAGCGAGCTAAAAAATTCTGTCTGGTATACTTGAACACTTACGACTATATGTAGATAATATTGAACTCATTGGTTGTGGTACTGGGGTTTAATCCCAAAGACTTGTTCAAGCAAAGCTAGGTAGGTAAGTACTGAACTCTATTTTCTAGCCCGTTCCCATTAGGGGAAAACACACACACACAAACACACACACACACACACACACACACACACACACATATATATATATATTTTTTTTTTTCCATAAGCTTCTGTGTTATCCTGGAACTTGCAATATTTCTTCCTTGGGTTATAATAATGAGTTACACAAACTTCTACAAATAACCTTTTATAATTTAAACATCTTTGATCACAGCACAGCTAAAATAACACCATGATAAAAGGATAAAACATTTCTGAAGCCGTAGTTCCCTTGCTCAGTGTTTCAGTGACAACTCAGCACTGCCACCAATATGTTTCACCAACTGAAATAGGAAAGAAAAAATCGTACAGCTCCATCTACCTCTCTTTTAGCAATATATGAGCCATAACCTGTCCCAAGTCATTGTTACTCACCCATTTATTAAACAGCAAGACAGAGTGTCTTTTGCTCTAAGACAAAATGTGACCTGGAAATACACAAACTCAAAAAAAAAAAAAAAACTAAACAAGATTTTAAAAAATCATATTGAAGTGTGGGTGCCTAGGACTAAATATTTTTCTCATGTCTTTGAAATAATTCTTATTTTTCACGCTTGATTTCAAAACAGTTCTTCCCGGAAAACATACTAGAAATATTCATTCTACAATGGTGCCAATCTACAATTTATGACTGCAAGAAAACCAATTTGTTAGAGCATATTTGTCATCATGAACCAAAGCACTCTGTAGTCAGAGCTGCGCAGGTGGCTAGCACAATGAAGAAGATATGTTATGTTGTTACTGATACTAAATCTTTGTGGAAGGTTGCATTCTTTTTCCTGTACAATGCTGTGAAATGTGTTCTATACGTGAGACAATTATTGTTAGTTCTCAAACATTAACAGGCCATACATACCACACTTACTTTGGAACTTTTTAAATCTAGTCATGACTATATGTATAAATAAGTGTATTTTATGATATAACAGAAAAACTGACCCTTGAATAGTGAATTTTTGGAATAGTTATAGGTATAGGAGATATGAGGCAAAGTAAAGAAATATTATAGTACATGTGCCCTTACATAGCTATTGCCTCCTCTATGACCAACATTTTTCACTAGAAATGTAAATTTCTCAAGTTTATAAACACATTATGGTTATGGCCACCAAAAGACCATGGCTTCCCTGAGACTACACTCATTGTGTTGTATCTTCTATTGATGTGAAAATCAGTATGATGACATGTGTGTGCTGTTGTCTCCCACATTGAACTTTCACTCTTCTAAATAATCCTTTGTGGTCTTCCTAGTCATTTCTCCTTCCCCTGTTACCCATGACAACAAATCATCCTTTATGTACATCCAAGGTTTTGTTTTTTATAGAATGTCATATAGTTGTAATCATAGTATATTTTCTTCCTCAAAATAATGTGTCCCTCAGTCATATGCAATTAAATTTTCTCCCACACCACTTATGTTTATATTTCTTTCTTTCTTTCTTTTTTTTTTTTTTTCGGAGCTGGGGACCGAACCCAGGGCCTTGCTCCTGCTAGGCAAGCGCTCTACCACTGAGCTAAATCCCCAACCCCACTTATGTTTATATTAATGGCACATTTCTTTTGCACAGCAAATAGCATTTCACCGCCTAGATGTACCAAATAAATAACCCACTGAATGGAATTTTGGTTTTTCTAAATTAGAATAGTTACAAACAAATCCATAAATAATTGTATGGATTGTATAGACAGAATCTGGAGTCAATCAAAAGCAAGGTAATGGGGGAGGTGATTCTTGGTTACCCAGAAGATAAGGGGCGCATGCTGTCTTTTATTTGTGGATTTCAGCTTTAAGTCTTTAAATTTGAGAGTCTAAACTGAAGTAGCCATAAAGATTTGGAAAGTAGAAAAGAAGCGTAGTAGCAGTAGGGAAGAAGGAGCTATAAAAAAGGGGACAGTAGAACACAGGCACAATGAAAGGAGAGCAGAGGGAAGCTGTGTATTTTACCTTCATGATGGAACTGAGGGTAACAGAGAGGGAAGGAGAAGAGAGAAATAGCACTAAGGATGCTTGGAAAAGTCATTTTGAATATGTTGTTGTGTAAGCTACCTTAAAACTAGGTAAATATTTATGTATGCCTCGTAAGATCGTTGTGTTGACCCTCTTGGGTCCCCTGCAGTGTTTGACCCCCCTGTTGGCCCCTTCTGGGTCCCCTGCAGAGTTTGACACCTGCTGAGCCCCGCTGATGCTTGTAGAAGCCTTTTGTTCCTAACAAAGGAACGCCCGGCCTGGTAGCACCTGGGGGTACACCTGGGGGATGGTCCATTCATTCCTGTCTTTTGTTCTCAGTCTTTGTTCCTGGGATTTAGGCTGATCTTCCTGGATTTCTCCCCAGAAATTTGGGGCAGTATTCAGTCTTTCGTTACTGAAGCCTTAAACCGGAGTTTTCCCTCTGTGCTTCCTGGAATTTTCCACCCGGTGAACTTGTGGTATATATTCGGTGAATAAAGCTACAGAATTGGCATGCTTTTTTGACATGAATGACCCGCATATGCGTGTTTTTTAATCCCGCAGGTTTACTCCTGGTTCTTGGTGCTGTTTCGGTGTGCGGGCATTGACAGATCGGAAAGATGGTGCAAGACTCTAGACAACTTCATAAAATCCCCAGTGTCTTTCAGTAATATGTAGGGTACCCCTTTGACTCGTTGTTGAAGGAAGCACAAAAGATTCGCAAAAAACCATAGACTTTGTTGTTGCTCTTTGGTAACCTCCCAAGGTATGACTCTATTGCTTAAGATGCACAGGCCAGGTAGGAGACTTGAAGGAATCGAGCTGTAACTGACCTGAAATCCTACTCTCTAAGGACTGGCTCTATTAGATTGGAAGGTGCTATGCAAGCTGCCAGGGAGAATCCACGTTAGTAGTTATACCCATCTGTAAAGCTGGTAAACCACAGCCCTGCAAAACAGTTCCCCATTTGCAATAGTGGCAGTTCTCTCTCAGGAACAAACAATAGGCTTCAGATTGGATTTAAAGACTATTGTGTAGCAGTTTACTCCAAGATTGAAACATTTCATCCTGTAGGAAAGGTGCTAAAAACAGAAAATGAAGAACTCAAAATAACTCTAGGAAATCTGGAAAACTGACCAGTTTCCTTAGGCTCCTCCTTCCAAAGAATAAACAACAAAAGCTGCTGGGAGTCACTGTCAATCAAACAAGCTGTAAAGAAGGTGCTTGGACAAGCCAAACTGTAAAGAAGCCCGAGACCCCTCCAACTGTGCGGAAGAAACAAAGAAACCGAGCTGCCTCCAAGTGTTAGATCAAGTGAGTCACTCAGATGGACACTCTAACAGGTTAAGTGCCTTCACACTGTGCAGTGTGATCCAGGTCCCCAACATCCGTGAACTGTTAATGTGCACTCACTGACTTTGACCATACAGCTGACTTTTAGTCATCTCTGCTCCTGCAATTAACCCTTTACCAGTATTCCTCTAAAACACCCAAATCAGATTCACTGTTTCACAAAATTGTACTTTGCTGGTATCCGTACTTTGCTGATCTGTTGTGGGTGCCCTTTCTGGGCTGACTAGTTACATATCTTGAGTATTCCCAGGAAAAATTCTGGCACACAAAACAGTGTTCTCTATAAAAGGAAAAAAAATTCCCCGTAATAGTGGTATGAACAATGAACAATTTAAGAATATCCCTGATGCGCTGACAAATAAATGAGACTCCGAATATGGTTATTTTATTTGGTTTTGACAATTACTGCAAGTCACCCCTAATCTACTCTTCTAAATGCAGGCCTGGCTACCTACCCAGCAGTGTACCCCAGCACTTGCTGTTTCTCCTGGCCATCCACTCATGGTTCCTCTCCCCTCATGGCAGCCTCCTTCTCCTTCTTTCTTTTTTCTCCTGATCTTTCCTCCTCCTCCAACCAGGCACTCCTGCCCCCTTTCTCTAATCCCTCTGTTAATTGACTGTAGCCAATTAATTTATCAAATAGTTTTAAATCAAGGAACAATGTTTGCACAACTAAAGCTTGTAAACAGGAGAAGTCACTCATAGGTCTAGACCTTCAGGTATAGAATTTAGTATTACAACACATAGCAATAGAGAAAACCTCAGCAAGTACTATTAACCTAACCAACTACCAATAGCTGGAAAGAGCTTAGATCCTAAAGGAGAACCCATTATTGCCATTTTTCTAAACTAATTTAATTTTAATTAAATAATTGTAATTATTCTAGTTGTGTTCTAAAAATGGTTATCCAAGCACTCTCAGGCATGGCTTCAATGTGGAATAGGCCTTATGTCAAATCAGACAAAGTTTGACTACTCCCACAAGTTCTGTGCCATCATTGGACTAGGATATTTTGTAGACAGGATAGATTGCAGGTCAGTAGTTTTGTGGCTGAGTTGGTGCCTGTAGTTCACTTTTGGTAGCGCTCAAATTCTCCATGTTCAATGAGTTGTGTAGATGTCGACATTGGCAATGGCTCCTAGAAGTCAGCTTTTATAGAGAAACATGGTCTTAAAACTACCTTGCTTTATTTATTTATTTATTTATTTATTTATTTATTTATTTATTCATTCTACGGACCCTCCCTGGATACCAACATAGATGAATGCATCCTAGTTACCTGGCTACAAGGGTGGCCATTTGAGAATCCATATCCCATTTTAGGACTCCTCATTAACATCATTTTCATATATTCCAGGAAGTTTGCACTCCCTAGGTTTCTGCAACTCCCCATAAGATAGTGGGAAATTGATGTAATCCAAACATAGACTCTCTCTACCTAACTTCTCTGTGTCTCATTATCGTAGCTTGTTTATCATTTATTAAACAGATAGCACAACTTATAAACAAATACTTGTTTTCTGAGTCTGGGTTACTTCACTCAGGATATTTTTCCCCAGTTATATCCATTTGCTTACAAATTTCATTATGTCATTTTAATATTTTATGAGCTGATAATACTGCACTGTGTAAATGTATCATATTCTCATTCTTCATTATGCTGCTGAGGGACATATAAGTTGATTCCTGTTTCTGGCTCTTGTGAATAAAGCCACAATGAACATGACTAAGAAAGAATCCTTGTGGTAGGATACAGTGTCCATTGGGTACCTACCCAGAAAGGTATAGCTGGGTCTTGTGTTAGAACTATTCCCCACTCTCTGACAAACTGTCCTATTCATTTTCAAAGTTGTTGTGCAAGTTTGCACTCCCACCAGCAATGAAAGTATTCTCCTTGCTGGAACGAGCTGTCACTTGTGTTATTTATCTTAGCCATTCTCATAGATATAAGATGGAATTTCAGAACAGTATTTATTTGCATTTCTCTGATTGCTAAGAAGGCTAAATGTTTTTTTCTTCTTTTAATTTTAATCTTTATTTTTTTATTGGATGTTTTAAATTTACATTTCAAATGCTATTCCCTGTCTTAGTTTCCTTTCTATAAACCCTCTATCCTTTAGGTGTTTCTCAGCCATTTGAAATGCTTGGAACCAACCATCGGACTAGGCTAAGGGAACCTGGTGGGAGAGCTGGTGGAAGGACTGCAGGAGCAGAGGGGGATTGCAACTCCATAGGAAAAACAACATAGGCTGGTCTGACCACCCAGTTCTCCCAGAGTCTGGACCACCAACCAAGGAGTGTACCTGGAGAATCCATGGCTCCAGATACACATGTAGCAGAGGATTGTCTTGCCTGAGAGCAATGGGAGGGGAGGTCCTTGGCCCTGGGGAGGTTTGATGTCCCAGCATAGAGGGATACTGGAGTGGTAGGGTGAGAGAGTGTGGGTGGGTGGAGGAGCACTAACATACAGGCAAAGGGGATGGGGGAGGGAGGATATGGGATAGGGGGGTTTGAGGGGGCACCAGGAATTGGGATAACATTTGAGATATAAACAAATGGAATGATTAAAAAAATGAAAAAAGAAATTCTCTTAATTGAGAATTCTGTAGAGATCTGGAATCTAGTTTTTAATTGAATTGTGTGGCTTTTTGATATCTAGTTTCTTGAGTTCTTTATATGTTTTGGATATTCATCCTATATCAGATGTGGAGTTGGGAAAAATATATTTCCATTGTATAGACTTCTACTTGGCTGAGTTGATACCGTCCTTTACCTTACAGAAGCTTTCCAACTTCATGAGGTCCCATTTATTAATTGTTGATTTAGTTTCTGCATTATCTGTGGTTTTTTTTTTTGTTTTTTGGGTTTTTTTTGTTTTGTTTTGTTTTTTGTTTTGTTTGTTTTTTGGTTTTTTTTTTTTTGTTGTTGTTGTTTTTTATTTTGTAAAGGTGTCTCTTGTGACAATATCTTCTACCTATTTCCTGCTTTCTTTTTACTGGGTTCAGTGTATCTAATGTGATCTTCAGGTCTTGATTCAATTGGAGCTGACATTTGTGCAGCATGATAAACATGAACCATTTGCATTTTTCTACATGCAGCAGTCCAGTTTGACCAGCATCATTCGTTGAAGCTGCTGAATTGTTTCCAGTATTCATGTCTAGGTCTTTATCAAAATTAGATACCCATCAGTGCGTGGACTTAAGTCTGGACCTTCAGTTTGATTCCATTGTTCAATTTGTTTGTTTGTTGGGCCAATGGCATGAGGTTTTTATTGCTCTAGCTACATAGTTCAACCTGAGGTTGTAAATGATGGCACCTCCAGCAGTTATTTTATTATTCAGGATTACTTCTCCTGTCCTCTTTTTTTCCATATGATTCAAATGAAGGTGAGAATTCCTTTTAAGGGTTTTAAAGAATTGTGATGGAATTTTAATGGTGATCACAGTGAATCAGATAATTGCTTTTGCTCAGATGGCCATTTTTACAATGCCAATTCTACTAATCTATAAGTTTGGATATCTTATATCTTCTTTAATTCTTTCTTCAAAGACTTGAAATTTTCAACATTCAAGATAATCACTTGCTTTGCTAAAGTTACCCCAAAGATAAATTATTGGGAAAGCATTGTTTCTTAAATTTTTTCTCTCTCCATTGGTCATTTGTATTTAGGAGGGAATCAATTTTTTTTAAAGTTAATCTTGTGTCTATCCTCTTGGCTGGCTGGAAGTGTTTATCGGCTATAGAGTTCCTTGATAGTGGTTTTAGAGTCACTTTATATACCATGATATTATCTGCAAACAATTATACTTTGACTCCTTCCTTTCCACTTTGAATCACCTTGACCTCGTTCAGCTGTCTTTCTGCTTTAGCCACAACTTTAAGTGCTATATTAAATAAATATGAGAGAGTAGTTATCATGTCTCATTCCTGATTTTAATGAAATTGCTTTAAATTTTTTTCCATTTAATTTGATGCTGGCTGTAGGCTTGCTGTAAATTGCTTTCGTTTTGTTTAGACATATCCTTCATATTCCTAATCTCTCTAGGGCTTATAGCATTGGAAGAGTTGTATGATTTTATCAAAGGCCTTTTCTGTATCTAATGAGATGGGTGTGTGTGTGTGTGTGTGTGTGTGTGTGTGTTTAGTTTCTTTACATGGTATATATTTACTCATTTTCAAACTTTGAACCATCCCTATTTTCCAGGAATGATGCCTACTTGATCATGGTGTATGATCCTCAGTAAATGTGATGTTCTCCTCCTTGTTTCTAATTTTGCTAATTTTGAGTCTCTCCCTGTCTTTAGTTAATTTGGATATGTGCTTGCCTAACTTGTCGACTTTTATTAAAGAGCCAAGTCTTTCATTGTTGCATTGATTCTTTGTATTATTATTTGATTCTATTTTATTGATTTCAGCCTTCAGTTTGATTATTTCTTGCCACTACTCCTCCTGTTTGATCTTTTTTTTTTCTAGAACTTTCAGATGTGATATTAAGCTGCTAGTATGGCATCTCTCCATTTTTTTATTGTAGTGCTTACTGCTACGAACCTTCCTCTTAGTATTGTTTTCATGTGTACCATACGTTTGGATATTCTGGGTACTCCTCTTCATTTAGTTCCAGGAAGTCTTTAGTTTCTTTCTTTCATTGAGTCTTAATCCTTTTTATTTTCATTCAGTATCATCATTCAGTTCCCATGAGTGTATAAGCTTTCTGTTCTATCAGTTCCTGCCTATGTCAGCTTCAATACGTGGTGGTCCAATAGGATACAAGTAGGTATTTCAATATTCTTGTATCTGTTGCGACTTGCTTTGTGTCTAAGCATGTAGTAGTTTGGGAGAAAGTTCCTTGAGGTGCTGAGAAGGCATGTTCTTTTGCATTTTGGTGAAATGTTCTGTAAATATCTGTTAGTTTTGTTTGGTTCATGACATTTGTTTTTTGTTTAGTTTTTGTCTGAATGATTTGTCCATTGGTGAGAGTAGTATATTAAAGTCAACCACTATCAGTTTGTGAGCTGATATTAGTTCTGTTCTACAAACTCGGGTGTATCCATTTTAATTATAATGTCACCTTGGTGGATTATTTCCTTGATAAGTATGCAATATTCTTCTTTACATTTTTTCATTGGTTTTGGATTAAGGTATATTTTGTTCAGTATTAAAATGGCTACACCAACTTGCTTCTTAGGTCCATTTGTTTGTAATATCTTTTACTAACGTTTACCCTTAAGTAATGTCTTGATGTTGAAGAGTGCTTCTTGTGTGTAGCAGAAAGTTGGATCATGTTTTTGCACCCCTCTACGGACCACTTGTTAGGTTCAAAGACTCACTGAGGGAACACCCCAGACCCTAATAGTACAAAGAGAGTTTATTCTGCAGAAATTACTGGCATGAAGGGATAAACCATCCATCAAATTGGTTGAAGGACTCAAGGATCCCCTTTAATTTAATAAATTGATGGCAGTGTAATGTTAAATATTTCATAGATATTTCTAATATAATAGCTATTTAGAATGCTATAAATCATTTAAAAATCATGAGATTTGTAGGTGATTTGTAGTTGTATTTGATTTATAGTCATACTTTTAATTTGAAGTACTAGTTACTGAGAAAAACTATTTTGTATCACTAAGTTAATTGATAAAAACAAAAAATTATTTTTTATTCTATATATACTTTTATACGTATTAATAATTTTGACACAAATCACAACTAAATAAAATTTCAAATGTAAAGCAATAATATTAGTAAGGTCCCAATTATTTTAGTTTACTGAAAAATTTAATGATAGGAGTCATAATTCTTTATACTATACTTTATTGAGTTTTTAATAAGTTGAATGCAACCACAGGGCACTGAACATACAATTAACTGCTCATATAGTTGTCTCTCAAGGGATATTGCATCATTTTGAATCAACATAGCTAATTTTTGTTTTGTTTAATTAAATAATATAATTTTCTGTCTATCATGTAAATTCATGGAGAAATTAGACTGCCCATTGTTTTTACTCATCCAATTCTGTTAATTTTATTTGCTATTTTAATACCAACTAATGGTGACAGTTTGAAATACAGCAAAAATGTTTTTACACAGGATTAGAGTTTTTATAAAAATTATACTAGCAGATAAATCTTAATTTTTAAAATTACTGTCCTGGCTATTTTTTAATTTGTCAACATAATACATTGTAGCATCATCTGAAAGGTCTACTGACATTGGTATGTGGACATATTTCTGGGACATTTTTATCACTGTTAATTGATGTCAGAGGACCCAGCCCACTGTGGACGATGCCATTTCTAGGCATATGGTCCTTGCCTGTATAAAAAAGCTAATTATATGAGCCAGTGATTGAGCCAGTAAAGAGTATATCACTTTATTCTTACACTGCTGAGTTCCTGCCTTGACTTCCCTCAATGATGTATGCTGACTTGAAAATATAAAATGAAATACACAAATATATTTTCCTCTCCTATAATGTTTGTGATCACAGTAATCTTCACAACAAGAAAAATAAAATTAATATTATATTTATTAAGATATTTAACTGTATATGTACATCAAATACACAAATTGTCAGTTTCTTTCCTTTCTATGCATTCTTTTATACTAGCAGTGATGTCGATAAACTTGACTAAAATCTGTGCTCTTATTTCATTAAAAACCATCTGTTAAACTGCAAGTACAGTAATATAATGTAAATTTGAAGAAGAACAGATTTAAGAAAAAAGTAAAATACTTTCTGAAATTCAGTGATGTGATAAACTGAGTCATCTTTCAAGTTTGCCATGAAAATCAGCTCATTGCTACAGCATCTTCGATATTCCAGTTCTCCGAGCAGTGGACCCATCATCACTGTAAAGAAAATGCTTTGTAACTACTGAAAAAACTGCACTAGAAATTTCAATTTCCAGTGAGCTGCAAGTACCACTCTCGTCACCATGGTGTATAAAGTGAGTAAATAAGCAACAATTCTATACGATAAGAGAACAGCCTGAAGAATCACCGTGACTGATTTCAAGCTATACTGCAGAGCTATAATAATAAAACCTCATACCTGCATAAAGATAGGGTGATCCCTGGGACTGAGCTAAAGAACCAAATGTAAATCTACATACCTATGGACCCACCTGATATTTTTATAAGGAAGCCAGAAATTCACACTGGAAACAATACAGGATCTTCAATAAATGGTGCTAGCCAAAAGGAGTATCAGCATTGGAAAATTTCAATTAGATAGCTATTTTCATCCTCCATGAAATTCAGCTCCAACTGTATCAAAGACTTCAGCGTAGATCTGGCAGGTGGTGGGCAGGTAGCGACTGCAGTTTCGATGTAGTATATGTGAAAACAATGGAGAAAATGGAAACAATTCTGTAAGAAAACAGTGAGGGAAAACATTGCAGCTTAATTTTTGACATGAAAAAATTTAAAAGGTCAAAGCACAAAAATATTCTTTTGGTTATTTGATTTGAGCGTGTGTGTGTGTGTGTGTGTGTGTGTGTGTGTGTGTGTGTGTGCATCTTTGCAACTTGTAATATTCACATACATGCCAAAAGTATGTAAGGATGATAATGCTTACTCTAGGATGGAGCTTTAAGATATATTTTCACAGTATCATCATTTCTATATTTCCATTTCATGATCATAATGAGCTGTTTTATTGCTTATAATTGCTTGATATAAAACACAGTTAGTTTCTTTACATTCTCTTGAAATTCCTCTTTAAATTTCTTTTTAAATTGTTAATTAAAATAGAATTGCCTCATCCCCATTCTCTTTCCGGGCCTCCTACTTTTCCTACCTCCCCAGTTATGACCTTTCATATTCATGACCTGTTTTTCTTTGTTATTGGCATGTATAAATGGATAAATATATAAACACAATTTGTTCAATGTATTCACTTGTATGTATATGACTTCAGTGCTGACCATTTTGTATTAGATACATCATTAGGGGGATCATCGAAGAAAGACCATATGCATGTTTGTAAAGATTCATTTTCACATTTAGGAGAAATATTCATTCCTGGAGATCCTTCATATTTAAAATGATTTACAATAGTCATCCACCAGTTGTTGCCACAGAAATTTTGTATTTTAGATATATTTATCATTGGTTTTACATGCTTTAATTATATTTAAAATTGATTCAAGCATTGGTAAAGGGGAGGAATATTTAAAATGAATAATCATCTCTCAGGACCTGCATACTCATATGTCTGGAAATGTGATTGTCTCAGGCAAAATTTGACTAGTAGAAATCTGTTTTATAGCTACAGATATGGTAATTGGTTAGTATTTTAAAAGATCTTCAATTTTCCATTTATTGGTTGACAGACATCTCTAGGCCTTTTTTCAATTTCTGAATAAAATAAATAGAGCAGCAATAAAATCCAGCATCTCTGAATTAGGTGAAGAGTCCACTGGATATAAGCCCAAGAACAGCACAGCCGGACCTTAAGATACATCTATTTTTAGCTTTAGGAGAACCAATGCACTGATTTCTATGGAGGCTGGACCAGTTTCTAACTTTCCAGCAAGGAACAAGTCATGTCTTTGCTTATATCTCTGCTAACACGCACTGCATTGCCATTTTCTGAATTGATTATGATCATTCTGATTGTGCTAACATGAAATCTGTAAGCAGTTTTAATTCACATCACTGATGACTATGTATGTTGGATATTTTCTTAAGTATTTGCACTCATTTCTGTTTTATCAGCTTGAGAAGTCTCTGCTTAAGTTCTGTACCAGCTTTTAATTGAATTACTTTGTTGATTTTCACTTTTCTTATCTTCATACATATTCAAGAGACTACTCTTGTATCAAGTCTATCATTGCTAAAGACCTTTTCCAATTCCGATTACCCTTGTTGAAAACATCAAAGCAAACAAGGCTTTTGGTTCTCTCCTCAATGGGAGGGAAGAATCCTATTGTTAAAAACAATATTACTTACATCATCAAACAGTAAAGCCAAGTAAGTCTAATCCCAAATCAGAGTTTCACCTCTTTTGACAATCATCATGGTGCCCAAAGGTACTCTGTACAATATTGGAGGAAAATGATATTTATTACTAACACAGCTACAAACATTGCAACTACAATATAAATCTGCCTGTAATATATATATATATATATATATATATATATATATATATATGGTACAATTGTTATAATAGTAACCAACCACTTTCAGATAAGATTAAGCCCCCGATAAGATGAAAACTTACCTGGCATAGTTGATAGGTGATTTTCCTAGAGGAAAACATATTGCTAAAGAAACATAGCAATGAAATGACTCCTTAAAACATAAATTACAGCCTCACTCAATCTACATCATAGAAAAATTTTGCAGAAACTTCCTTGCAGTACATAGGATTTCACATAGCAACTCACAACTGGACAATGTACATAGAATGAGGGACTTTGGAACACACAGTCTTAAATGGGATGTCTTCGTCATTTCCCCCCTTCATAACTCAGGGGTCTATGAAGAAGAGAAGGTAGAAAGATTGTAGTTCCAAAGGTGATGAAGAACTGCAAAAAGCAGTGTCTTTCAGATAAAACAGAATTGTTATATATGTATGTGTGTAGGCATAAGTGCATGTGTATATATGTATATATGTATGTTAACTCACAGAGACTGTTCCAGAATGCACAGAGCCTGAACATCTTTAAACAAGTTGAGGACCTAGGGCTAAGGGAAGAAAGTAGGCATGAAGTCCAAGCCCTAACCAAGAAGATATCAGCCATCAACCCCTGCTGCCAAAGGGGAAAGTAAGTTTTTCCCCCTGTGCAGTATCACAGAGCATATAAACCACACTGCAAGGCAGGCTCTGTGCACACAGGAGTAGTTGGCAAATAAAACACAAACTCAGTGATCATTTTTTGACATCAAAGTTGTAGGGCTTATGCTTACTAGGAGGATCCTTGTAACCATATTTCCCTGGCTATCTAACAATAATGTAATTAAAATAAGACTAATGTGAGTTTCAGAAATATAAGGTACAGGATTTAAACTAATAGATCTGTAATTTAACTTTCATAGCATCTCATCATCTATAACATAAAATTGTATAAAAGATGGTGTATGTAAAATCCTGAGGAGAAGAAACAGTTTTAAAGGAATACTATTTTCTTACTCTCACAAAGCTTACAAAGATACATCACAATTAAGTGAATTAATTCCATAGTTATTACACCTGAAGCTTTGTCTCACAGTAGTCGAATTTTGAACCATAAAGATGGAAATCATAGGAGAAAACAAACGAGAGGGTGGGCTGAGTGTAAATATTGAGTGTGAGTATCACAAGCTGGGCTTTTTAGTTTGTGTTGCTCTGCAGTATGTAGATGATCGTGGCGAACAAGACTAGGGATCATTTCTGCATGCTTGCTGAATGCCCAGTATGTGTTGTAGTCTGCATGTATGTACATGAGTTATTTTCATCCTCCTCTGTGGCAGTTGGGAACAATTTTATTACCTGTTACAGTGAGTAGGAAACAAGTTCCATTGTTACAACGTCTTGGTATAAATTAGAGTTGAAAGGATGACTATAATGGAAAATAATAGTATCTCTCCTTAAAAGCCATCTATTTTTGAGTATTAAACACAATTTGAGAAATCATGAAAGTTAACAAGCTTAAAGGAAGAAAATTTAAGGTGACTAGAACAAAGGAAGATGAATTCATTCATTTTTGAAAGATTAAATCTATAAAGAGATGCCCTAGAAGGAGACACCTAATGATTTCCCTGTAAATATGACTTTTTAATTTTAGATTGCTCATTTGTCTCCTCGATATGCAAATTAGAATTTCCTCCAATTACGATATCTAAAATCACAATTTTCTCTACATCTGGTGTGTTTGGCCCTGAATGTTTGTGTAAGAGGAATGCCTCATTCCTGCTCCCCTCCACCCCCTGCCCATCCTTCACGGTCCACTTAAGCAATATGCTTCTACAGCGCTATCTGCCTTGGTCGTGATACAGCAAGTTATTTCTTTCTCTAAATTTCTCAGTGTTTCATACATCACAATTTTCTTCGGTATCAGATTCTCCACAACAAATTAGAGTCATTGAAATCTATGTTAATGATAATTCTTCTTCATAAGCTCCACTTGGTTAGAATAATGTGCTACTGTCAGGCCTATATAAAAACAACTTTGACGAATGAACACAGGGGTGTTCATAGCATTTTTAAAAGGACTTAAAGATTTCCTTTCTCTCCTGTTACAATTTAGAGAACATGATAAGCATTTTATTTTACATTGTATCTAACAAACAAAGAATGAAAGCATTCAGTTCATGCATGTGTGATATCAGCACATTTTTGTGTGGTAATGTGCATGTGTATGGTGTACATATCTGTGCATGGTTCTCTACATGTTTGTAGAGGCCTGAGACTGATGTTGGCTCCCATTTCAGTTCTTTCCATTTCTGTTCAACTCAAAGTTTGTATTATCTCTCATTTATAATGAAATAGCATTTTCCACCACATCTAGTCACTCAAATATATGAAGCAAAGGAAATGTGGGTAGAAAAATATATTTCTTCTGTACTAGCAGTATAGGAATATATTTTACCTTTCAAAATTGGTATGTTTTACAAAATTATAAAATTTGATAAGTTGCTAAGTAACAAATTCTATTCTTTAACCTCCTTTGATGTGTATTCTTCCTTTCCTTCCTCATATATTTTATTTTCTATCTATCTATCTATCTATCTATCTATCTATCTATCTATCTATCTATCTATCCATCCATATTTGCATGTTTGTATGTTGTTGATGAACATGACAACTGATGCACATATACATGTGTACACATGCTTGTGGAAGACATGGGTTTGGCAGGGATCTTCCTGGATTCTGATCCTTTCTTGAGCTTTTCAGTCAGAGTCAGGAAAACATAGAAATAGCGTATTTAGGTACTCTTCTTAGAACCCATTCTCCCAGAATACCCTGACTCCATCTTCAGAAGCTGGACCACAGGCAAGATGCAATGCTTACAGGACATTATGTGGTTTGGGGGCATTCAAACATCTATGTCTTTGCTTGAGTCAGGCAAATTAACTGTGAAGGAACATTTTATATATGTATACATATACATGTGTATATTACATACATATACATATTATGCAATATACATAATATATGTATATTACACATATACAGACATATATACATATATATATTATAACCATATACACATGATATATATACATATATATAATATTGCCATATATACATTATGTATACCAGTATATATCCATTTATATCCAGTATATGGATAATAGGAATGGGAATATAACATTAAATTTCATGTTATCTCAATGTGCATGATTCACTTTCATATTTTTGTATTTAATGTACTCACCGTTAAGTCAAAATAACAATTCATTATTAATTGCTTAGAGTTTCTCTGCTTGAAAATTGGACATGATACATTGTTGGGTCCACTGTGATGGTCAGAACCAGTGATCACCTTAATAGGGTGTGGAATCACCTTGTATATGTGTAGGAAGCTGCGAGGTCCCGCGCCCCGGGGATGGTGCCGGTTTCCGCCTTCCGCTCATTGAGAAAAACAAGTCCTTGAGAAAAACAAGTCCTTATTTGGCTGTTCCTGCTTGGCCTGGTCACTTCCGCATAGTACAACCTATCCGCTGTCCCTATGTGGCTTGCTAGGATTGGCTAGTGCTAGCTATTTAAGTGTGGTGAAGGAATTTCCCGGGGTCAGAAGATTGTGTCAAGGTTCCTGAGTAAAACTGCTTGAAGAAGATCTTCGCTGGTCGTGTCTTCCTTGCTGGTCGAGGTTGGGCGCGACATATATGAACATGCACATGTCTGCTAAGGAGTTTCCATGTTAGGTTAACTAAGGTTGCTGCCTGTGCCCTGGACTACTTGCTACCCTACCTGTCCTTGTGTGTTGGAGGAATACTTGCTACCCTACCTGCCCTTGGGTGTTGGCGATGAGGTGGTACCCAGTTAATGACAGACCCCAGGGGCAGGTGAGAAACACTGCAGCAAGCTCATCTGAACACATCTGCAGGCTCCTTTAATACCGTCCACCTGTGCCCCATCGGTCCTAAGAAAGCATCTCTTCTAAACAGCGGTTCCCAATTGGCTGGCATTGTCTGTACCAGCAATCCTGGGTCTCTCAAGCAGTCCTCAATTAGGTCCTCCTGCAGGAGATGCTTTTGTGACTGAGCTGCCCCCAGCATTTACACAGAGGTGGGCCTTCTGTTTCTGCTACATGAGGTTTGCTGGTGCACTTTAAACAGCTACCTCCATGACTCTGGCCACGATGGGCTGAATGAACTATCAAACTACAAGCCACATTTAACCTTTCTTTTCTTTAGTTTGTCATGTATTAAATCATGGGACAGAAAAATAGCTAATCCAGTAGTCAAAATTCAGAAAATTACCTAGAGGTCAGGAGGACAAACATTCAGATATGAGATATTTATCTTGCTAGTGTTGAATCTTAACACTCTTAAGTATGTAATGGTGACTGAATTTTAATTTCAAATCCTCTTATCATGAAAAATACCCACTGTTATCGAGTAGCATGGTATATAGATTATTCATCATCTTTCCAGTCATATTTTCTTAGAATTTCTTAGATTTAAACAATAACACAGTTCAATGTTCTTTTGTCACTGTGTCACAATGACACAATGTATTAACATTATAAACAAATTGGACCTTACATGGCTCTTAATATATCTTAGACTTCATCAGCTAGA
The DNA here is from genome assembly GCF_011064425.1 of Rattus rattus. Classification (NCBI taxonomy): domain Eukaryota; kingdom Metazoa; phylum Chordata; class Mammalia; order Rodentia; family Muridae; genus Rattus; species Rattus rattus. The sequence continues at coordinate 70,647,284 of NC_046157.1, forward strand.
ATTTCCCAATTATTTTTGTGTCACATAAAATGTCATACCATACAGCCTAAGTCTACTATTTGAGTGACTTGTTTTGCTTTCCCAGATTCTAGTACCCTCTGTAAAATATCAGTCCTTTGATGGCTGTAATTATTCACTCTCCTCTACTGGAAGCAGTAGTGTTCCCAAGGCAATACCTGAGTTCACTGTTTGGCAAGACAGAGGGGTAAAAAAGAACACTAACGTTCTTACTCCCAGTTCTTGCAATGAACATTTAAATCAACAAAGCATGTGCTGTATTGTTGGTTTAGAATACATTCACTTGACATTAAAACTTCACCCATTAAACCTGTATGCATGCCTCCTATCTATTCATGTGGATCAAAGAATGCCTAAGATCAAAATGACAGAAATGCTAAGTGTTCATGATCCTTGTCTCTCCTGTTCATCTTTTCAGCCTGCTATCCCCAATTGTGCACATATACATAAAACACTCAGTGAGGATATATTCTCATACAAAGAGACAAATTTTAAATACAATATTTTAAAATTTTAGATAGTTGTAAAAACACATTTCCCTTTTTAACACAAATAAATATCCCCTAATTCTCTGTCTTTGACCATCAGATTGATGTATTAAAATATCTTTCTCTGGGGAATTTACAAAGAATAGGAATACATTGTTTATAGTGTAGCAACTAGGTAACTCAAGCATCAGAAATTTTAATGTCTATGAAAAGTTTCCCAGCAGCACATATAAGTCATATACTTTAGTTAGCCACTTATGACAGAAGATGGCATGGTTCATGACAAATTATTTGTTAAGGCACTATTATGCAATGTGGTTTCACTCCATAAATATTTAATTTTACCTCTGCTGAATTTAAAAATTTTTAAGAGGGGAGTTATCATTTATCTGAGGAAAGCTTACTGTGAACTATGTTATCCAATCTGACCTTGAATCTCGGTAGATCTTTTTTGTTTTGTTTTTTCTCTCTGTGTGTGTTTGTGTGTTTGTGCTTTGTGCTTTGCTTTATCAATCTTCAAACTTTTTGGACTACTGAAATGTCCCACTATATCAAATACTTTTGTAATATTAATATTTGAGGTGACACCAACATTCAAACCATATATTCCCCTAATACATTTGCAAAAATTCTTCCTTCTCCTATTAATTCTCTCCTAGTAATTTATTTATTCATTTTAAATCCTGATCACTGCCTTCCCTCTTGCCCCCTCCCCTCCTCACAGAGTTCCTCCCTCTGTTTCTCCTCATTTTCTTCTCTGAGAGGGTGCCCCACCCAGTATGTCCCCACCCTGGAGCATCACATCTCTGTAGCATTAAGCGCATCCTCTCCCACTGTAGACAATCAATCAAGGCACATGAGGTAGGGAAAGGATTCCACAGATAGACAATGGCTTTGGGACAGCCTCTGCTCTAGTTGTTGGAGGAACCATATGCAAACTGGGATGCTCATTTGCTGTACTTGTGCCAAGGGACTTGGTTCAGCCTGTATATGTTCGTGGTTGGTGGCTCAGTCTCTGAGAGCCTCCAAGGGTCCAGGTTAGTTGATTCTGTTGATCTTCCTATCTCCTGAGATAGATAGATAGATAGATAGATAGATAGATAGATAGATAGATAGATAGATAGATAGATAATATCATATATAAATCCTGTAATATATATCATAGCAAGCTTGTCCTATTGTGTTGCATCTGTAAATTGGTAAGACAGCTATTTCCACTATGTTAATCCAACCAACCAATCCATAAACATGAGAGATCGTTCCATCTTCTGATGTCTTCTTCAATTTCTTTCTACAGGGACCTGAAATTCTTGTCATACAGGTGTTTCACTTGCTTAGTTGGAGTCCCACCAAGATATTTTATATTAGTTATGGCTATTGTGAAGGGTGTTGTTTCCAAAATTTCTTTCTGAGCCTGTTTATCCTTTGTATAAAGGGGGGTTACTGATTACTTTGAGTTAACTTTGTAACTTGCCAGTTTGCTAAAATTGTTTTTCAGCTGAAGGAATTCTGTGGTAGAATTTTGGGCATAACTTATATATACAATCATATGGTTTATGAATAGTGAAATAATGGTATTTTGACTTCTTCCTTTCCAATTTGTATCCACTTGATCTATTATTGTTTTCCTATTGATCTAACTAGAAGTCCGAGTACTATATTAAATAGGTAGGGAGAAATTGGGCAGTCTTGTCTTAATCCCTGATGTTAGTCGGATTGTTTCTAGTTTTGCTCCATTTAACTTGGTGTTGGGTATTGGATTGCTGTGCATTGCTTTTATTATGTTTAGGTATGTGCCTTTTATCCCTCATCTTTACAAGACTTTTAATATTCAGGGGTGTTGGATTTTTGTCAAAGGCTTTTTAAGAAACTAATGAGATGATCAAATGATTTTCTCTTTCAGTTTATTTATATTGAAGATTATGTTGATGGATTTTTACTACTTCATAGTGATCATAGTGAATGATGTTTTTGATGTGTTCTTGAATTCAGTTTATGATTATTTAATTAGTATTTTTGCATCAATGTTCATAAGAGAAATTGGTCTGGAATTCTCTTAGTTGAGTCATTGTGTGGTTTAGGTAACAGGGTGACTGTGGCCTCATAGAATGAATTTGGCAGTGTTCCCTCTGTTTCTATTTTGGGGAATAGTTTGAGGTGTATCTCTTCTTTGAAAATCTGGTAGAATTCTGCACTGAAACCATCTGGCCCTGGGCTTCTTTGGGTTGGGAGAATTGAATGAATGTTTCTATTTCTTTAAGGGTTATAGGCCAGTTTAGATAGTTTACCTGGTTTTTATTTAACTTTGGGAAGTGGTATTTGTCTAGAAAATTAAGATTTTCCAATTTCGTTGAGTCCAGACTTCTGAAATAAGACCTAATGATTTTATAAATTTCCTCAATGTCTGTTTTTGTTTTTCTTTTCATTTTTGATTTTGATAATTTTGATACCATTTCTCTGCTTTTCAGTTTGGCTAAGAGTTTGTCGTGTTGATTTTCTCACAGAATTATTCTTTCTTTATTATTATTAATTATTATTATTACTATTATTCTTTGTATTGTTCTCTTTCTTACTAATTGATGTATTTCAACCTTGAGGTTGACTATTTTCTGCCATTAATTCTTCTTGTGGGTGCTTGATTCTTTGTGCTCTAGAGCTTTCAGGTGTGTTATTAAGTTGGTGCTATATTTCTCCAATTGCTTTATGAAGGCACCAAGTGTTAGAACTTTCCTCTCAGCACCAGTTTCATTGTGTCTCATAAATCTGGGTATATTTTGCCTTCATTTCATTAAATCTTAGAAATGCTTTAATTTCTTCCCTAGCCAAGTGATCATTGTCTAGAGAGTGGTACAATTTCAGTGATTATGTGGGCTTTGTGTTGTTTCTGTTGTTGCAATCCAGCTTTAACCCATTGTAATCAGATAAGAAGCAAGGAATTATTTCAGTCTCCTTGTACCTGTTGAGGCTTTATGCCTATTATATGTATAGTCAGTTTTGGAGAAGGTCCTATAAGGTGCTGAGAAAAAGATATATTCCTTTGTTTTGGGATGAAAGGGTCTGTATATATGTAGATGTCTAATAGATCCATTTGGTTCATAACACCTGGTGGTTTGATATTTCTGTTTAGTTTCTGTTTTTATAACCTGGACCTGGTAAAAGTGGAGTGCTGAAGTCACCCACTATTATTGTGTGAGGTTCAATATGTGATTTGAGCTTTAGTAAATATTCTTTTACAAATGTGTTGCCCTTGCATTTGAGGCATGAATGTTCAGAACTGAGATCTTGGTGAACTTTTTCCATTGATGAGTAGAAAGTGTATTTCATCAACTGTTTTGATTACTTTTATCAAAAGTCTATTTTGTTAGATATTACTATGACTATTGAAGATTGTTTTGGAGTTCTATTAGCTTGAAATACCTTTTCCAGACAATTTCTCTGAGGTAGTATTTACCTGTGTTGCTGATGTGCTTTTCTTATATGCAGTAGAATATTGTATCTTATTTGTTTATCTAGTTTGCTAGCCAGTGTCTTTTTATTTATAAATTGAGTCCATTGATGGTAAGAGATATTACTGACCATTGATTGTTGGTTGTTGGTTCCTGTTATTTTGATGTTGTTTGGTGGTGTCTCTCTCTCTCTCTCTCTCTCTCTCTCTCTCTCTCTCTCTCTGTGTGTGTGCATGTGTTTCAACTCTTCTGATTTTTCTGTGAGATGGTTAATTTCTTGTGTTTTCTTGAGTGTAGTTACATTTCTTGTACTGGAATTTTCCTTCTAGTATCCTTTATAGGGTTGGATTAGTAGAAAGATATTGTTTAAATTTGATTTTGTCATGGAATATCTTGGTTTCCCCATTTATGGTGACTGAAACTTTTGACTGGCATAGTAGTCCTAGCTGACATCTTTTGTCTTTTAGATCTGAAAGACACAAGTACAAGACCTTCTGGCTTTTAGAATCTCTGTTGAGAAATCTGGTGTCATTCTGATAGGTATACCTAATATAAGTGAATTGGCCCTTTTCACTTGTAGCTTTTAGTATTCTTTCTTCGTTGTGTTTATTTACTGTTTTGATTATTATTTGGGAAAAGATTTTCTTTTCTGGTTAATTCTATGTGGTTTTCTGTAAGCTTCTTGACTTATTTCTTTATTTAGGTTAGAGATGTTTTCTTTGATTTTTTAAAGCTATCTCTTTGAACTGAGGATCTTTATCTTCTATTACTATGATTTTATATTTTGTGTTTTCATAGTGTCCCCAATTTCCTGGATGTTTTGTGTTGGAATCTTTTTGGCATTTTTGACTGATGTATCAGTTTATTCTGTTGTATCTTCTATGCCTGGGATTTTCTCTTCCATCTCTGGTATTCCGTCAGTGATGCTTTCATCTGTAGTCCCTATTTTCTTTCCTAGGTTTTCCATCTCTGGGGTTACCTCCATTTTTTCTTTTCTTTATTGCTTCTACTTCCGTTTTTTGTTCTTAAACAGATTTATTCATTTCCTTCACCTATTGATCATATTTGCTATATGTTTTTAAGGGATTTATTTTTCCCTCTTCCTTTCTTGTTTATTTCTTTTTTTACAGCCCAAATTTATACCCCTCCTGGTCTACCGTCTGACTGTTCCACATCCCATACCTCTTCTCCAGTCTCCAAACGGATGTCCTTCACCCAAACCACCACCGAACCATACCTCCCGACTCCCTGGGGCCTCCAGTCTCTGAAGATTAGGTACATCTTCTCTAACTGAACCCATACCTGGAAGTCCTCTCTCTCTCTCTAGGTTCCTGTTTATGAGCACACCATAGCATCAGTAATAGTGTCGGGCCTTGGGGCCTCCGCTTGTACTAGATCCCAAATTGGGCCTGTCACTGGACCTCTTCTTCCTCAGGCTATTCTTCATTCTTTTGTCTATAATTTTTTAAGACAGGAACAATTCTGGGTCAGAGTTTTTGACTGTGGGATGGTAACCCCATCCCTCTACTTGATGCCCTGTCTTTCTATTGGAGGTAGACTCTTTGTACTCTTTAAATGCATCTATCATCTTTATTAGATGAAATTTAAGGACAAAGTCTTCCTCTTCCAGTGTGTTAAGATATCTAGGGCTTGCCGTTGCAAGACAGCATGTTTCTGGTCGTTCCATATTGTACTGTTTTTTGTTGATTGTGTTCTTATGCTTACATTTAGCTATCTGTTTGTCTCTGATGTTGCCTGGCTCGGTAGACCCTGGGATTAGCTAGTCTTTGGGCCTGGTTGTCTAGAATGGCAGCAGGCATTGCAAAAGTGAGACAGAGCTGTGGGCTGGGGTATGGAGTACAAATTCTTGTTTGCAGGCTGGTCTGAATCAGAACATGAAGCTAGTTTTCCTCAGTGGGAGAAGATCTCCTGTGGGCTGGGGAGTTGGGCGCTGATCCATGATTTCTGGTTTTTATTTTTTATTTTTTGCTGTTTATTTCTTTAAAATACTATGTATTTCTTTCCTTTAACTGAAAATTGCTACTTTTTTCTCACATAATATATCTGAATTATGGTTTCTCCTCCTTCCTCTATTTCAGTATCTCCACTCCTCTCCTTCCATCCATGTCCTCCTCTTCCTCTCATTAGAGAAAAAGGCAGATGATGGGAAATGCTTCTAAAAGATAATAAAATAAAATAAACAAAAATTTAACCATCAGAATAGAATAAAAATACTAAACACAAAGAAGACCCCCCCAAAATATAAGAAACAGATATCGACACATGGAAAAGTTCCACACTTTTGCACACTCTTGTATCCTATAAAATCCCTAAACTGGAAGCTATATATAAATCCAAAGGACACTCCTTCTTCCTCCTATCCTTGGGTTTTCTTCAACACTGAGGGAAAGAATATGATGGAGACATCCTGGGGTTACAAAGTCTCCCTCTCCCTCTCCTCTCCCCTCTCCTCTCCTCTCCTCTCCCTCTCCTCTCCCTCTCCCTCTCCTCTCCTCTCCTCCCTCTCCCTCTCCCTCCCCTTCCCTTCTCCTCCCTCCCCCTTTTCCCCCTTCTCCCCTCCCCCTCTGTCTCCTAAAGTCTAGCTGTGAGTCTTTGTATTTGCTCCCATCTACTGCAGACAAAAGCTTCTCTGATGATGGATGAGCCAGGCTCTGAACTATGAATTAGCTGAATGTCATTAGTAGTCTTCTTTTAAAAAAATAATCGCACAGCATTTGGTTTTACCCTAGGTCTCAGGTTCTTGGCCACCTAACCAGTGTCTGTTATGTCCCTTCTCGTGAAGTGGGCCTTAAGTTAAATTAGATATTAGTTGGTTACTCCCAACACCTTGGTGCTGCCATTGCCTTAGCATAAATTTCAGGGAATTCACAACTATAGATCAGTGGACTTGTGGCTAGTTTGGTGTTTATGTTTAATGTGCATAGTACCTTTCTGGACCAAAGCTGTGAGCACATATGGGTAAAGGCTCTATGTAGATACCAGCTCTATTTCTCCATGTTAAATGTAGTTGTCCTCAGCAAGAGCAGCTTGCTGTCAGTTGAAAGAGAACACATTGTAATCTTGGAAATGACTGGGATATTTGGATGTTCCCATGGGAATGCTTTGGCCAAGAACTGTTAGATATTACCCCAAACCAGCACTTGAACATTCATTTAGTATCAAGAAATGACTATTTGAAGTTCTCTTTACCCTGTCATTTGGCTATTTCATTTATATGTGTGTATATTTTTATAACCTTTCTCCTGTATTCTGCTTTAAAATTACCCTCAAATAGCACTTAGCTAAACTTTCTTCCATCATGTTTCTTCCCCTTGCCCCTGCTCCCTCCCACTTATCCTCCAGTTCATGTACTGGATCTCCTTCATCTGTCCATGATATCTATTCTATTGATATCTATTCTATCTTTTATACCAGGGAGAGCTATCTGTTCCCTAAAGTCCCTTTTAATTGCTGCTTCTATTTTACTGATATATGTGTTAGTATAATTCTGTATAAATGAGTTTTGTGAGAGGAGAGAGAATAAAGAAATGAAGTTTGCCTACATACATTTATAAAACACACACACACATACACACGCACACACACACACACACACACACACACACATATATATATATATATATATATATATATGGAACAATATATAATCAAGTTCCTGCTCACTATTGAAATTTAATTTTCTCTTCTTTAATATATATGGGTGTTTTGCATTTATGGTATGACTATACACAATTCAAGAGCCTACTGCAAGCAAAGTTAGGGGCATCAGATCCTCTGGAACTGGTGTTACAGGTGTTTGTGGTCACCAGAGGTGCTTGGAATTGACAAGAATCCTCTGGAAATACAGCCTGGCCTGGTAGATGCTTTGGTATCTCTGAAGCTCAAACACTCTATTTATAAACATTGAGTTTTACTTGAACACAGTCTTTCTTTAGGACAGTATGAGTTAGTGTCTAAGCCATGAAGAATCTCAAAATTCTCAGAAATTTTGTTTCTAGCCTTTGTACAAAGGTAATATAATAACTACCTAAAGTCTTATATTGCAATCTTGAAATACTTTTCTTAATTTTATAATGTGCAATCTATGGTAATTGGAGGAGTATGTAACTTTGTGTTCAACTGTGATCACTGTGCTCAATTCTTTCACCACAAGGCAAAAGTAATCTGTATACTTTCTGAAGTTCCAGGAGAAAAGATATCTTAGGTGCTCACGTGCTATGTACTTCACTCCCTTCTCAACAAGTTATTTTTTTCCTTTTCATAAGTCCTACATTATGTCTAAAGTTTAATTTTTAGCCTTTTTTACAACTTTTTAAAAGTTTTATTATTCAAATTATAAGGTTTCCTTATTTCAAACATAATTTATTTTGTTTACTTTGATCCTCTATCCCCTTCACCCATTCACTCTCATATCTCTCTATACTCAACGAAATTTTGCAGAATGTGTGATTCTGTTTACTTTAGTATCCTAGAAGAAAACCTGTGGTGGGTGGGCAGGGGTTAAGTAATGTACTGTCCTGAATGAATACATGTATTATTGATAGGTGGGTTGTCTTTCATTCACATATAAATACATATATATAATGTACTTTACCTCAAGATCTAAGGGTGTAGCTAAATATTGATCCTTTTCACAGTAAGTTTTAAAACATATATGGTATTATGAGCATGGAACAGTGACAGTTTGCGCTCACTAAATAGTCCCTGTTCTCTTTAACCTCCCCAGGTTCTCTTGTAGTTAATGTTGAAACCTCTGAGCAGAAAAGACAGGGACTAGATTAGTATGTGTCCCTTCTTGAATAAAGCATTGAAGAGCTTGTATCTTCTTCTGTCTTTCCCTTTCACTTCCATGGTGTCCTTGAAGGTCACATGTTGCAGATGGTATCACTAGCAGACTGAATCAGGCTTTCCAAAAAACATCAATCTTTATGTGTGGGAGAAATGAACCTGTGTGGCATTAGGCAGTTAATATTTTTCTTTAGAAGGCAGAACTAATTATCTTAATACCAAATGTCAACAACATAAACAATAAACAAATTAATAAAACTTGTCATAGATAACAAAGAAAATGACCTATACCCACTTTCTTCTTGCTTGGCCTAAAGAAAAAACACAAATTAGACAAAGTGAGTATAATTATGAAACTTTTTCTCATTTATTTTAATTTATTTTTTCTTTAAATAAATATTTTTAACTTCCTGAGGTTAAAAATACAAATTAAAGATTTTACAAGAACTATTCATGAAGAAAATAATTTTTGTATGAAAGATGTGCCTGAATATTGCACAGGAAATTGTTAGCAAAGCTAGCACAGTAGCAGAAAAATGTTATTGGATATTGGCAGATAGGGACATATGACAATGTATTTTGTGTAAACGCCATTAGTAGGAACTAAATTTGCAAGTTCATAATTAATTTCAACATGTATCTATACTTTAAATTTAATTGTCATTGTTGATGTCATTGAAGTATTCTGTTAAATGTGTCTCTGTGTTCTTTCTAAACTAGAATTAAAAACCACAAGGAAAATATAGACAGAGTCGGATTCACAAAAGTATCATATTTAGTTAGAAATAGAGCTACCTAGTTTCCTCAAGCCATAGATATATTTTCCAAGCTCTCAATATTGAAGAGGTAAATTACTGTATAGTAATTAAACTTTATTCATAGGTTGTAACCATTTATAAAGTTAAAACTCCAAAATCTTCATGGGATTTAACACTGAAAGGATCATTTTTATATAATTTTTCCATTCCTCATAAATATACAATATCCAGGAATTAAGAACGGCACAGACACTACTAGTGAAAACCGGTGAGAGCCACGAAGGCAACACCACTGTGTACCAGTCCAGTGAAGCCGAGTCAAATGCCGTTTCTCCCACTGGGATGTCTCTCACGTTGCATTTCTGATCTCTACATGTTGCATTTGGTGGGGAATTTTCTATGGTATGGTTCATTTATGTCTTTCCAGGCTTCCTCCTATAAGTTGTCTTCAGGACATTGCCCACAGAAGATAAAAACTTAATAACAAAGTTAGTCTTCTTAAAACAACCCTTGGTAATATGTAGAGAGGATATAAAATTAGTATAAGAGAAACGTGGAATTTGCAAATCGTAAAGAGATAGGGTGATATTTAGTTAAAGTGAGGTCTTTTAACTGAGGGGGAAGAGAGAGAAAGAGAGGGAGAGAGAGAGGGAGAGAGGGAGAGAGAGAGAAAACAAGTGACTAGAACAATTATTCAGCCTGCAGCATGGGAGAGCTGTCAAAATGTTAAGCTAGGATAACTAGTTGTCCTTCAACCACTACTCATTGTTCAAGACTTGGGAAATTGTCTAGACTGAGTCAGATATGCTTTTTAAAAATCTGTTTAATGTTTCACTTTCCTGAAGACTCGAAGGTCATAATCTTCACATAGTCTAAAGTAGTTTGAGATTGATAACACTTATTCTCTCCATACTTATAACACTTGTCCTGTGACAGAATCATATGATCTGTACTTTTGAAATCCTAACTTTGCCTCTTTTGGGGAAACTGTATAACTAAAGAAACATACTGGTTGCTAGCTAGTCAGAGATGCAATATTCTCCTAGCCATGGTCTCTGACTAATTCATCCATCCATTACTCGCCTAGATTGGTATTTATCTCTTCTGCAAGAACATGTCTGAATGTTGGGGCTGAACCTTAGCAAAAAAATAGGTAAATTACATATAATATATTTTTATTAATAACTGTTGTTTGACCTTGCTTAAAAGTAGTGTGCTGACTAGTTTTTTAAGTCAATACAACGCATGGTACAGTTATTTGGGAAGAGCAAAGATGAATTGAGAAAATAATCCCATAAGATTGTCCTATAGTTAAGTCTGAAAACATTTTTTGAACTATAATTAATGTGGGAGGATATAGATCTATTGTGCTTGGGGCCATTTCTAGGTTTGTGGACTAAGCAATGCATAAGGAGAAAGGATGAGCAAATCATGAGGAGCTCACTGACTAGTGAGCAGCACCGCTACATAGCCTTTGCTTCAGTTCATGACTTCATTCCTATCCCGAGTTCCTTTAATGATAGATTGTCATCATACAATCATACAGTGAGATAAAATAAACTTTTTTCTCTAAGTAGTATTATAAAGGTGAATAAAATATTAACAACATATATATTTTTACTCTTCAGAAGTATTTTTACATAAGTATGATTTGTACATGATATATAAATGCTAGTCTTACCTGAGAAAGGCACCAAATAATAGCAGAATGTCATTAGGAGTTATTTTATTGTTACCTTTTTGTTTGTTTGTTTGTTTGTTTGTTTTTGTTACTGTAGTATTTGGTTTTAACCTAGATTCCCTAGACTATCTAAGTCTCAGGGCTTTGATCACCTAAGCAGTGTTTGTTATGGGTTCCATCTCATGGAGCGGGCTGTAAGTCAAATCAGATACTTCTTGGTTACTCCTACAAGCTGAGCCATTACCCTAGGACATCTTGCAAGCACGAGGTTTGTGCCTGGGTTGGTGTTTACATTTTTCCTTTGGTATTGTGCAGAGTACCTTCTTATACCAAAGATATTGACATGTAGGGTTGGAGTCTCTATATAGGCATCAGCTCTACTTCTTCGTGTATAATGAGTTGTGTAGGTGTCTCCAGCCATGGGGCCTTGCCATCAGTTTGTGGAGAGCAAACTGTAGTCTTTGAAACAGCTTGGGATATTTGGAGATTCCCTTGGGACCTCTTTGGCCAACAACTAGGTTAGATACAATGCAATTACAGCATTGGAAGCTTTATTTGGTGACATGAAATGCCCAATTCGGACTAGGTCTCTCCCCCATTAATTGATGATTTCACTTAGATTACCCTCATCTCGCTCTCTTCTCCCCCTCCCATCTACAGCTGCCAGAAGCTTGGGGAACATTGGCTAGAAGACAGTTTCTCGTATACTTTTCAGGATTTGGGTCTCAGCATAGGAACACTCAGGCCGTTCCTCTTTCTGCCAGCCTTACGTATTACATCTGCATCCATCATTTGATCTGGTATTTTTGTGTCTAATGCGTTTATCCTCACATTTATGCATCACTTTGTTTCCCTCCACTCTTCAGGACTGAGACTACACACAACTCATTGCAAAGTAAAAACATGCTGTACTCTGTTCAGAAAGTATGAAAAAAATGCTAGTTAGGGTAATACAATAAAACACATTTTCCTTCTGGAATCCCTTTTAACTTAGCTCAGTATTTTCATTTGCCATTAAATGTTTTAAATGGAAAAAACAAGTGCTAGTCTTCCTTGCCACAGAGATTGGTGGGTAGATAATAAGATACATAAATAGATAAATGTAACATACAAAGATGATATAAAGATAAATAAATACATAGTGTACTGGCTAGTTTTCTGTGTTAGCTTGACACAAACTGGAGTTATCACAAACAAAGGAGCCTCAGTTTTGGAAATGCCTTCATGAGATCCAGCTGTAAGGCATTTTTCTCAATTAGTGATCAAGTTGGGAGGACCCAGCTCATTATGGGTGGTGCTGTCCCTGGGCTGGTGGTCTTGGGTTCTATAAGAAAGCAAGCTGAGCAAGCCATGGGAAGCAAGCCAGTAAGTAGCATCTCTCCATGGCCTCTGCATCAGCTCCTGGAACCTGTTTGAGTTCCAGTCCTGACTTCCTTGATGATAAATAGCAACATGGAAGTAAGATGAATAAACCCGTTTCTCCCCAACTTGCTTCTTGTTCATGATGTTTGTGCAGGAATAGAAACCCTGACTAAGACACATAGATACATAGATAGATTGGTAGATGATCAATAGATAATAGGTATATATACAGAGTCAGGGAGGCAGAGAAGAAACAGGAGAATGAGAGATAATGCACTACCCAAATAAACATCAATTCATACACATACATACATACACACTCCTAAACAAACACATAGACATTTTCTACAATGAAAAGACTTTAACTTGTTAAGATAAAATTCTTCAAGATGATAAATTATTGTAATGTAAAGTTAGAAAAATACCCAAATATTATTTAAAAGATAGTAGCTGTATTTTTTTTTTTGTAGAGTGTTCCTTGGAATAGCCATAACTTGAAATTCACAAAGTTAGAAGGCACATTTCTAAGTGAAATTCCACCATTTTTTATTATTTCCATGAAAGTGTAATTACACCATTTTCTCTTTCCCTTTCCTCCTTCCAACTCTTTACATTTAGCCATGGCTTTTCTCTTTTGCAAATCCATGACCTTTGGCTTCTTTTAATTTAAATATGGATCCTCAAGTAGCAGAAGCATACAAAAGTTTCAGGAGTATAAAAGTTGGAGAATGGTTTGCTCTCTTCAAGCTTCTTGACTCTGAAAAAATAGAAAGAAATGTACATTGCATTATGCGCAAATGATTTAGTCTCGAGCCATATGAGAAGCACTTCATCTTTTCATCATTCCCATTGCCCTCCTCTGACCTTTCGTGACTCCATTCCATCTGTCTGATGATGCAGCATTATTCACAGCTTGATTGAAGGGCTTATTGATTTCAGCCAGTGCTCTCTACTATATATAAATAAGACTGAAAATGAGAGGGTTTAAACTTGGTAATGAAAAAGAAGACTCTCGTATGATCTGCAACATTTCTTGATGATTTACCTGATGAGCAGTTAGAAGAGGGTCAAACTTCGGAAAACTATTCACCTTGGAAAAAACTAGCACAGCTATTAAACTCAAAAGACATCTAGCTCAAGAAATACCTAACCCTTAGTAAAAAAAAATGAAAGAGTATTTGATGAGATCATAGTATTTGTTCAGCACAAGAAAGTAAATAATTGAGAGAAAAATACTTATAAGATATGACTTGTTGAAGATGAATATTCAAGTATAAATGTGTTACATTAAATATATGTGTATATATAATATTAATGTGATAAAATGAATATTTATATTCATATACTAACAAAAGGATAGAACAAATGCTCTTCTGGGTTTATTTACTTTAAGACCTAAAAGCAAACAAATTTCAGAAGGATGACTGAGGAGGAGGAGAAAAGGGGTGCAATGTATAATGGAAGGCGACCTCATCAGACTGCAGCTTCAAATGTCACTGCTGCTTGCAAGAAGTCTTTGGACTAAAGCTATACTTTTCGGTTTCAAAATAGTAACCTGTGAAAGAAAAATGGAAAACATTTCAGTCTTGACTTTGAACCCTTGTTAAATGAGGATGGTCAGTGCAATCGACTCCTATGCCTTTGGGTTGTATTTCCAAGAAAACTGAATTGGTTTTCTGTTTGACTCATATCACAGGGTCACAGGAACTTTGGTGATAAAAATGGCCTGGCATTCAGTAGACATTCCTGTTCACTTGGGTGGCCCAAACTAACCCGCGCCTATTCTTCCGCTCTAATGGATGAAGGAAGAGTTAGATTAAATAAATTTGATAAGGGTCAAGTTTTCTTCTTTAAATTAGATTTACCAGATTAACCAAGTAAGAGTTTTGCATGCAGAACAGTCGAAGTGGAACATAAGTGTTCTTTACTAGTATAGATATTATTTCTCCTAGGTCTTGTTTTTAATGTATAAATCCAAAGGATACAAAGATTGACTAATACTTTAAAAGGTGTGTATTGTCAGTAAATATTGATAGCAAATAAATACATAAGTAAAATAATAAAGATTATTAACAATATACACGGTTTTTATTATCATAAACATTGCAAACACATCAACAGATATATTCAGAAAAGCAGAACTCAGGGAATTCTATGACTGTACAGATAAACTTTTCTAATTAAATTACAAGATATGAAAATTTTAAATAAATTTGATAAGGTCTTTTATAGAAAAACTGTTTCCTGAAATATTTTGTGACAGAATATTTCTCAGAAATTAATCCCTCAACTGCTTTAAATGAAACACTTTCTATATCATCAAATAAGTTAAAAACATATATAAGGATTATGTCTAATTTCACAAAAATGCCACAGTGTTTGTTTCTAATATACTTCACCCTATTATTTTAAGTACTTACCCTTTTCACATTAAATTTGTAGTTTTAAGGCATTAATAATAAAGTATTATCATGTTTTTATTCCATATTTGCTTTTATTTTATTTTACTCAATAGAATTTCAGATTTTTCTAATTCTGTACTTTAGAAGTTACTTAATATTTTACATATTGGTTTAAGAAAATGATAGCTCTACAGGTATGTCAAATAGAAATTCTTTACCTGTCAGTGTTAATTTACTGGTTTAAGAGATAGTAAGTGTATCATTGTTTAGTTATATGACATTGTACTTTTAATGCCTTAGAAGGAACTAAAACAAGCCTATGTAATTAATTATGTATGTGTTTTTACACCCATTACTCATTGTGTGCCTTTGAGCTTCAAATCTAAAATAATAGAGGGAATAATTAAAAGTAATTATGAATTTTTAGTGAGAGAAATGCATGTATGCAAATCCTTGAGGAAACCGTAAGTGAATTTTTTAAAGTTATGTGCAACACTTAAGAGACACTCTGAGAGGAAACTCTAATTTCTTTTTTTAGCACGTAATTGCCAATAGTTCCATGGCTCTACTCTTCAAGCTATGATTTGGCTCAGGCCTTCTCAGGCCATGTCTGTGATGTCACAATCACAGTTGGTCCATATTTCCAGCTACCTTGCTATATGCAGAAGATAATGTTTCCTTGAGACCATCTACCATCTCTTGCTCTTACTGTCTTAGTTATGGTTCTACTGCTGTGAACCATGACCAAGGCAACTCTTATGAGGACACTACTTATTTGGTTCAGAGGTTCAGTCCATTATTATCAAGACATGAGGACGGCAGTGCCCAGGCAGGCATAGTGCAGGAGGAGCTGAGAGTTCCACATCTTGTTTGAAGGCAAAAAGGATAAGACTGGTATCCTCAGGCAACTAGAAGGAAGCTCTCACAGTGATATACCACACACCAGTGACATACCTTCCTCCAACCAAGACACCTGCTCAACTATGTTCGTATCACGTTATTATGGTAACCAGAAACTGGAAACAACTTACACATCCCTCAGCCAAAGAATGGATAGGGAAAATGTGATACATTTACCCAATGGAGTACTCAGCTGTTAAAAAACAGTAACAACAGGAAATCTACAGGCAAATGGATGGAACTAGAAAAAAAAAAAACATCCTGAGTGAGGTAAGCCAGACCCAGAAAGACAAATATGATGTACACTCACAAATGAAACGTAAAGGATAACATGCTGTTATCCACAGACTCAGCGAGCCTAAGGAATAAGGAGAGATCAAGTGGGAGGGATACATGGATCTCTCCAGGAAGGAGATATAGAATAGATATTATAGGTGGACTGAGTGAAGAGGAGGGTAAGAACTGGAGAATTCATGTAGGGAGCAGATGGAGAGAAAGAATACTGGAAAAGACAACTAGGATCGTGAGACAATTTTAGGCTGAGGTAGAAACCTACTGCTGTGGAAACTTCCAGGGAATCTATTAAGGTGACCTAGTGAGCTAAGAATCCTAGTAACGTAGAATACAGATCCTAAATAAGCTATGTCCTATAACCAGGCAACACTTCCAGTAGAGGGCATAGGACACCAAACCAGCCAAAAAGCTGTCGACCTACGATTTGTCCTGGTACCATGACATGCTTTTGTAAAGGTGGCACAGAAGTTGTGAGAGTGGCCAACCAATAACTGGTCCAGCTTGAGACCCATGCCGTGAAATTACCCCCGATACTGCTTGGAGAACCAGAAACCACAGGGCAGATAGCATGGAGACCTAGCGTAAAACCAAACAGAACTGGCAAAAGAAAGAGTCGATGAAATGATGACTAATGATACTCTGCTCTACTCAGAGATTGGTGCTGAAGCCAACTGGGACTCGAGAGGTAACTGATGGAGACAGGCACAGAAAAGCACAACCAAACACCAGGCAGAGTTTGGGGAATCCTGCTGATGAAGGGGAGGAAGGATCATAGGAGTTAGTGGTGTCGGGGACACCAGAAGAAAACCCACAGAATCAACAAACCTGATTCATAAGGGCCTCACCGAGACTGAAATGACAATCAGGGAGCCTATGTGGGTCTAAACTGGGCCCTCTGCGTATATGTTATATTTGTGTAGTTTGGAGAAGTTGGGAGACTCCCAACACGAATTCCCAACAGGTACTGTTTCTGAAGCTTTTGCCTACTTTGGGGAATCCTTTAGTCCTAGCCGGTTGTCTAGTCCAGCCTTAATATGAGAGGAGGTACCCAATCTTATTGCAACAGGATGTGCATGTTTGTTTGGTGTCCCTGGGAGGCCTGCCCTCTTCTAAAAGGAAGCAGAAGAGGAGTTGATGGGGAGGAAGGAAGCTGTGGGAAGAGGATATAATATGTTTTTAAATTAATTAAGTAATTAATCCTCGTAAGCACCATAAATTGGTCTTAAAGGTGGGGAAAAGAACCAGAGTTCCATGAGATGAGAATGGAGTGGGGAGTGAAAATTACTGAGATTGTTGAGGGAAGGATCGAGTATAATCCAAATGTGTTTGAAACTCATAAAGAACTAGTAAACATTATATACTTATACACACACACACACACACACACACACACACATGCACACACACATGTATATGTATGTATGTGGGCATATAGAAATAAAGCAGATATGGAAAACAGGTACTTAGGGGACACATTGTTGGCCCCATCCCCTTTCCTGGTTACCCCTGCAAAACCCCTCCCTACTTAGAATATCCATGATGGCATTGTGAGAACTTCTTTGTGGTTTTATTCCTGTTTTATACATAAAGAAATGGAATCCCCTCTGTCTCGGTACCAGCATGAGGGAAATCATCCTGACAAAACAATTATTGGGAATGCTCAACAATATTATAGGTTCAGTTGGAGAATATGTCAAATAAAATTTTACTATAAATACAAAAATGTTTTTGTTTATTTTTGTTGTGTGTTTTCACATTGCATATAAAATCAAGATGATGCTGTGCTGAAGCTGATTTCTGCCCCACTTCCACAATGAGTCTAGGTGCAGTGAGTTATAGCAGCTGCGTTTTAGTTGTAATAGTTGAGACTTGGCCCCCACAACCTTGTTTGGATTTTCTGTGAAGGTCTCCGTCTGTTGTAGATAAGATCCTTTAGGAGGTATGAGAACTACCTTTTTCTGTGTGTCATAACATTTGTAGGAACAAATAACAAGTATTTTGTGTTAAGAGTTGCAAGGCTTTTCTGAGCCTTGGGTAAGTCTTACTCTTGTCCTGAGTAGAGGGACTTACCTTGGAGCCAAAGCAGCTGATTGATCGAAGTGGTTATGGCCGTAAGTATAATATATTCACAAATCAATAATCCCAGCCAAAGTTTCTTACCTAAAGGATTCTGTGCTAAGCCTATTGTTCATTTCTATGTACACATTTCAGAAGTTTAGTAATAGTTACATACTCAGGTCTGACTGGTGAGCAACCAAAATGATACATTAGTTTACTAAAACCAATATATTTAACTATATACAATATTTAACCCTTAATAAATATTTAACTATTAATATGTAATATTTAACTATTGGTATACAATATTTAACTATTAATAAATCAATGATCATATTATTACAAAATAATTTTATGAGTTTTGATAACAAACATACACAACAGTTTTAAGTTCTGTGTGTTCAGCTTCCTTGACATGAAATATGGTATCCCTCCTATTTTAAATCTAAATATTTGAATTTCATTTTGAAACTAGTTTTAAAAATAATGAAAACCACCAAATAGCTTTAAAAAGCAAAAGCATGAGGAAAACAGTTTTACATGTTTTACATAACCTGAGAAGGACGAATAGAAGAAGAAACTACATTTTCAAGCAAATTTGGCATTTTCAATGTAGTGGTTTAGGAAGAAAACCAGCAAACATGTTAAAACAGTGATGAGCTCACACGTTTTTTTTTTAATTAAATATCTGATTTAGTAAAAAGTGGGCCTTCCAAACCTTTCTGGATCGATGGTAAGGGTGGATATAAATTTTCATGTTAGTGCGGCAGCTGCATTAACAGAACTGCCCCTTTCTTGTCTCTCAGTTACTTAGGATCGAATTGTTGGCTGGGTGTCTGTGCTCATCCGGGTGGCCGCATGCCAGATTAGCAATACTGCGGGGCAGAGTCTCTCAGCTCCAGGTAGCGTTGCTGGCAGCAGTCTCTACAGCACTTAATTTAATTAGACGAGACTTCCATTGTTGAAACTGCTGAACACAGAGTTTTTGACGGAGCCAAGGAAGAATCTAATTTATTAGACCTCTGAAAGTGAGCTGCAGAACTGTTATTGTGGTGTCCCACAGCAACTGCAATGCTTTGAATGTAAATCCTGCATCCCGAGGAAGGCAGAATTTCAGAGCCCTCGCTTGTGTTTACTGCCGAGGCGCTAGCATCTTTCTAGGGAGCTTTGCACCCTTTTATGATGTCATCCATTGTTGGACTGTAAGAGAGCATAGTTTTCCATTATTATTCCAGGTGTTCTGATGGGAGTTGTATGCCAGGATTAAGCAGAGTACGTTTTATTTCACCTTTGTTTTACTGTGTGATATCGAACCTTCCATTCCACTTCAATAGGCACATATACAAGAAAAAGGACACACATTTCTCTAGAAACAGCAGCAGTTAAAAAGCTTATAAAATGAATCCTAAAAGGAGATATTTAAGGCAAATACAATTAATTTTTATTGGACAACTGTTGAGAGTGGCACAAGCCATCAAACTTACAAAGCAAACATTAAAATAAAAGAAGTTATTGTTGCAAAAGGAATAACCTTGAGTAAAATAAAACATGTATCTTAAGGAAAACACAACAAAAGTGAAATTGCAATTACATAATTTTGCAAGAAGTATTTACATTTTTGCTTGTTTTTTTCTTTTAAAATATTGAAATCATTTAATCCTGACCATCATGAATATTAATTACACTGGGCTTGGAAGATGTCCCAGTGACCCATGAAGTCCTGGCTATGAATGTGTAAACCTGTTAGCATTGTTGAGGAAAGAGATAGGAGTAAATCTGAAACTTACTTGTTTCCAGAATAGCTCTTGGTACGGCAAGAGAGATTTTTCTCAAAAACAAATATTTATATGACAGAGAATGATTGAGAAGGATATCCAGCATTGTCTGTTATTATATAAATGTATATTCACAAAAACGCACGTGTATATGAACTTACAGAATTCATTTTAGGACACTCATGCATGAAGAAGCAAGATACTTCTCAATTTAGGTGATTTCTGAGAACAGCAGCAAAAGTTTCTTCCAGTGGTAGAAGTAGTGGTTATTTTTAGAGCTTTGGGAGAGCTTTTTAGCAATTCTCCTCATGGTGAGCCTTAGGTCATTTAAAATTTATGCTACCCACTCAACAGCAAAGTTATCAGGATCGTGGACTGTGTGAAAATTGATAACATTCATTGATCAATGATGTATGAACTGAATCTACAACTTGTTTATCTGGCTTCACTGCCCTTCCCTGACATTTTGATTCATAGGCTTGGGAATATATGTATGAAGACAGAAACCTGCTGGAGAACAATCAAAACATTTTGGTACTCTAATGCTATATAATTTGGGCAGTGGCTTCTGACTCAATTTTATCAAGGGATCAAACTCTGAGTGGCTTTGCATAGAACATGTTTATTAAGCTCCCAGGAGGATTTTCTAGACATTTGTTCTGTTTTGTAATACAGCTGACGTAGTCAGTGCACATAGATACAATTTGATATCTACTTTCTGGGTCAAAGAATTTCACAATTCTTGTAAAATTCTAAGCTGTTCAGTTGAAATTTTCAAGACTGATGAGGATTGTAAGATTAATAAGACATTAAGACAATTATAATGGACCAGAGTAACAGATCTATTGGACTGGATTATTTGGTTTGGACTGGCTGTCCGTTCATTAAGAGATGTGGATGCTGTACTTAGCACTGACCATCAAAGGTTTCTGGATAGATTTTCTTTCTTTATTTTTCTTTTATCTTTTGTCAACCCTTTGTCGCAGAGACCTAGATGATCTTTGAATTAATGTGACTATTTTATGTCTTTCCTGCTGTTTTACTGTATACATTTTAATTCGGCTTATTAGGAGTTAAGATTTTGTTTTGTTACAGTAGTGGATTCTACATACAAGTATAATGAATAAGATTTTTAAATTAGCATTGTTTATAACATCGTCTTTTGAGAATCCTTATCCTCTACTTCCTCCATCATTTGTTGCATTGCGTCCTCTTCATGCCCCTTATCATGACTTCTTCCTGCCTAGGACACATACTGTTCAATCCTGTTTCTTACCGAGTACATGTATCACCCACAAGTGATCAGCGCACCTGACAGCCTTGAGCATGTCTCATACATTAATTTAGATGGTCTATCTCTACTCTAATAATTACCAATGAAACTCAAGCTAAATTTTAGTGTTAATAACCTCACAGTGGGAAGTTTACATTCTAGGGAAAGATGATAACTGTTTGCCTACTATAGTATCTTTGAATATTTGCTGCTACTCTATGATATGACTCTCCTTTTCTGATATGAGAGAATGATAATAAAAATGGCTGCTTTAGGTTTGCTATGAATGAATGAATCAATGAATGAATGAGTGAATGAATGAATGAATGAATGAATGCAGTCACCATAACAATAGGGATGTGTCCTTGTAGAAAACGGGAATATTTTTACTTTTGATAAATTCAACATTAGAGCATGTCATTATCCTGTAGATATCATACAGTGTAGGTCACATTACCGATTAAAGGACAGCCACTCTTTGAGACTTTTGTTATAGAAGTAAGATAGAGAACATGAGGCTATTGAAGCTGTTAGCATCACATAATTAAACCTGCTTTGTATTAAGCACTTAAGAGTATATTGTTGAGCAGTAATAAAGAGTATATAGCATAAATTAAAAAAGTATTGCAGAGTTGCTTACCCGAAGTATAGTTTGTACATAATTATAGATGATATGCAATTATTTATGTTTGGGTTGTGACCCCAGCCTTTAATTGCTGAACTATCTGTCCAGCCATGTATAGTTTAACTGTATGCTGGTATGCACAATAGATTCATAGGTACCAGCACCCCTGCAAATACCTGAATAATGTATGTGTCCTATTCAACAGCTATCACAACTCGATCAGAATTTTCAGCAAAATTAGTCTTCCTGTATTACTACCATGTATGCAACCCCTTGTTTCTCTTAATTTCTCATTCTATCTTAAATTCATCACAATTTTAAATGCTTTAAATTTTTTTCTTCAATAACTGGCCATTGTCTTTCTCTGTCCCTGTTTCCAAACTGTTATTGGTTTGCATCAGTTACTTACTAAAGATTTCTCATGCATAAAATATCTCCCACATGTAGTTGTTTCAAGGGCAAAATGGATAATATATGGTAAACACATGCCAGAGTGCTGAGCACTCAGTAATGCTCAATAATTCTTAGCTTGCCACTCCATCTGCTATGCCCATTTTGAATGATAAGTCCCAACTAGGCCTGCAGACAAAAGCTTGCTTGTGACATTCACATAATGATGATTTAAAGTCAATAAACTTCTGGGCAGTATATTGAAAAACATTCTCTTCTATGCTAAAAATATTTTCAATATTAGGTAGGTCTTTGTCATTTTAAGAAGGCATCTTTCAATAAATATGACAATTAGTCACATTAGTTACAAAAAATGTTTAAGTGTGGAAAGAACATTGTATAAAAATACATAATGAAAACATAATTAGGTCAAATGTAAAGTTATGTTTGGGGGTTAAATTTATTCAACAATTACGAGCAGAGTGCTGTAGAAATCCAAAAGGAGACAAAGAAGCAAATCTTTGTGTTCACAGGAAACAGGGTGGGTTGGGAAGAGGCAATATTGATTAGGATGAAAACCCTAAGGACAGCACACTCAATATAATCAGCCTTCACCTCCCACTAAAAAATGCATTTTATGTTTTTAGGTGCCTTTAAATAGAAAATCAGATTTTTTATGATATCTCTGTGCACTATATGAATACCAAAAGTGGATTCACATAGTGTGCTAGTTAAAATACAAGATATTTAAAGTACATATTAATGAAACATATCATCTATCACAATTTTGTATTAGGGAATATGAGCAAATGCAATAATAGTTAATGAACTAAATTTCTTATATATTATTTTTAACATAGAATAAAATGGAGATTAACTGATATACTTATTAAATTGTTATAAATAATGGATGTACACTAAGAGTAGCTGGGAGCATCACAATATAAATTATAAAAGGAGATATGTAACTCTATTCTAACAAAATTTGCTTTGGTTGATAATTTGCCAACATTGTAAAATATAATTACCTTTATGAGAGGCAAGAAATAATGTAGCTCACGTTGTCTTTGAACTCATTATGCAGCTGAAGATACATTGATCTACTGATAGTCCCATTTTTCTCTCCCATGTGGCAGGTATGTGCTACTGTGCTTGGCATGGTACAAAATGCTTTTAAAGAAAAATGTAGAAATTACATGTTTTATGTTCACATACTATAGAATTACCTTGTAATTCCATTGTGTACAAGTTTAGTTGACCATGAGCAATAATTACAAATTACAACAAATGCTGGTGTGTGTGTGTGTGTGTGTGTGTGTGTGTGTGTATGTGTATGTGTATGTCTATATGTTATTGGTGGGAGTGCAAACTAGGGCATCCAAAGTGGAAGTCATTCAAGAATTTTCTCAAAGAAATGGGTAGAGCTACCATTCAACTCAACTGTGAAGTATATCAAATAATTCACCATGTTCAAAATTAAGTAGAATTTACATTTTATTGAATATGCTATTGCCTCTTAATTTACTTATGCTCTATTATTATGAACTTGAAGTTGTGATAGGATATTCTGTATTAGCACCCACTCATTACCATCTTGCTTGATATAGACAATCATGTGTTTCGTTTTTTTCCTTAACAGAATAAATACACTCTGATTGCTTCTGTAGTCATCACTTTCAGTTTGTTCCTCAAAAACCTTCAGTTTGTTCCTCTCTTGGATGGAAATTGTAAGGATGAGAAGGAAGCAATGCTTTCCTCCAAATTCAGAAATGTATCAAATAATTTTGTTTGTTCCTTGGGACAGTGTCCTTCTACATCCATTGCTGACCTAGAATTTTGTGACTTACATTGAAACCCTGGTTACGCTCCTGCACCAGCCTCCCAAGTACTGCGTTCATAGCAGTGTGTGCCACATCCACATCATATCGCTTCAAGTATTATTTTTCAACATGCAAAATTGTGTTATATCTTAAATCCAGCAGCGAACATTTACTACTGCTTTTCGAATTCCCGACAGTGCGGTTTGATCATCCAGTCCTCCTCCAGCTCTTCCCAGACACAACCCCAATCTCTTTCCACACATCCTCATGTTCCTCTATCTGTCCTAACAGACCACATCTGGTCTGAGTTGGCAATACTGACTTATACTGTTCCATGTGTGACTTTCTACTGGAGAATGCTAAACTAATGAGCTATGTCCTCTTAAAGTAACCTCGCGTCCTTCTCCTAGAACTTATCAGCTGTAAATAATTCTTCAAGTAGGGGTGTGAGTGATGTTTATCTCTTCTGTCCATGTGGGATGGTGCCTGGCTTGCACGTACACAGCGCTCATGCATGCAGAAGACATTGTTTCTTTGAGACCAACTACCAGCTCTTCCATTTTTACTTTTTCATCACCCCTTCTACAATTATACCTGAGGTTTGGAAGTAGGGTACAACATATGTGCACCATTTCGAGATTAATATTGCATAGTATCTTAATATCTGTGTCTTGACCAGTTAAGGGTTTTTCTGTTTATCACTTTGTTCTGTAAATAGAAGCTTCTTTCACTAAGGTTGAGACATTATACATAAGGTGGATGTTATACACACACACACACACATATAACATTATTATATAATTTCATTATATAATATATTATAATATATCACAGTATATATTTTATATACATATATATCAATAAGTCAATAGGAATTAGATTAATGCTGTATTTACCTGGCAGCATAATAGAAGTTTTTCCGAGGAGTCTACAACTTTTTTAGTCCCAAGTTCTTGGCCCCAAAATTGTGCCACTTAGGGATTTCATCTTTTCACAGCAATTTAAATCCAATTGGAAAGCATTTGGTTACTCACATTATGTTCAGGACACTTCTGTACTAGTGGTCATACCAATATTGTTGCTCATAGGGTTGACAGCTGAGCAAAAAGCACATTTAATTTTCTCTTCTAGTAGCGTGCATAGCAGCTTCTAGCACTATGACAGCTATCTAGTGGGCATGAAGTTTCCAGATAATACTCGCTCCACTTTTCCATATTCTACAGCTCACATATATTGTATCTTCAGCAACATGATGTTGCATTCACTCTGTAGATCCTTAATAGCAGTAACAATCATCAACTGTGATGTATGAGGGTCTGTAAGACATCACTAGCCAACAATTCCAAAAGTGTAAGCCATTTATGGCACTGTGATTTTACTGGTTAGTCTGTGTTGGGTAGTAGAATTATTGTTGTTGCATTATAGGTTATCTCTGTTACAATTGTGTGTGTGTGTGTGTGTGTGTGTGTGTGTGTGTGTAATTTCTATGATTGTCCACTTGAATATGACTTTTTTCCAAAGGTCTTTAGGGACATATATCTCCCAACATTCCCTTTTACCCTGTCCCTTTGTCTTTCCCTTTGTCTCCCCCTTTGTCCCCAGTTATCTCCCTTTACTTTTTACACCATTGTGTTCTAGCTCCTTTCATGTACTCCTACAAGCTTTCACTCATTTCCCAGTCTTTAAGCGAATCTAACGTGAAACAAACATATTTGAAGATTCAGATAACCACAATTGAGACAAAATAAATTGTTTTTCTTCATCTGGGATGCTTCACTCGGAATGAATTTTTCTAGTTCCATTTTTTTTACCTGAAATCTTCATAATTTCTTATCATAGGAATAGTGCTTCATTGTGTAAATACACATGTTCAGTGTCCATTCTGCAGTTGATAATTATATGGGCTGCTTCAGTTTCACCGCTATCATGAGTAGAGCAGCAATGAAGATGGATGCTAAAGTGTCTCTATTGTACACATATACTTCATACTAAATAGTTATCTATAGTTTCAGAATTTTCAAGAGAACATATGAGTGCAATGTGCCTTTTTCCTTTCATAGCAGGAAAAGAATGTGAAGTTAAAGGTATTTTTTGTGTGTGAGATGGTAACTATGAACTTGACAGGGTCTATGTCCCACAGGACGTAAGCCTCCTTAAGACAGGCTTACGAATGAATATACACATTAAGGTAACTGATGTATGAGGATCCATATAAACTCTGAGTTGACAGCATTCTGAGGACTGGGCACCTGAATAAAAATGAGCTGAGACCTAGTATTCACTTATTTTTTTCTAAAATTCAGGATGGAATGAGACTAGCCACCAGAATCTCCTGCTGCTGTGTCTTCTCTGACATGATGGGATGTACCCTCAAACTATGGTGCAAAATAAATTCTTCTTCCTTAAGTTTCTTAAGCCATTTTCAAAATAGAAATAAGACAACTTCCCATACACTTCGAGAAGTGAGTGGGGTTTTAAAATTTTTTCTACCTAACCATCATTTACCACATTTTGCTTATAATGCTTTTATGAAATAGCCATGGCACTTTCTACTTGCTACTGTTGTTTTGTAGATTAGTGAAAAATGACTGGTAGCAAAAATCTTATTAAACCACAGATTGCATTTAACCACTGAATATGTAATGATTTGATTTCTAATATCCAAATTAGTCTTCTCTGCGTAAAGGGGAATTCAGTGCTGATGGACACTTAATGGAAAAAAACAGTGAAGGAAAATTCTCCTTACACTTAAAATTTTTGACTGAAGTTTTGAACTGTCATATTGTACACAATCTTGAAATATTGCAGCATCTAAATGTTGATTAATATGACAAACTGATTAATGTTAATATAGCAGTGGACAAATATAACACAACTTAAACTTGAGCCAAATAACACATTTTATTTCAACTCAGATCTTAATATAAATCCCTGAGTATTATTAAGAAAGTGGTTTGACAGATATGTAAAGAATTAGGTTGTTAGGGTAATATTTCAAAACTCTCAACACTAACTGCCTTTACTTCAGATAGAATTATCAAATTCATGCTGATGACATCACCCTATAATAGTAATTTAAACTTATTTCCACACCTATAAAAGCATTAGATAATTTCAGCATCAGTGTGAAACAAGGGAATATATATATATATATATATTCTTTTTTCAAGCCTAAATCTGTTAAGGTGTGAAAATGTAGTAAATAACGATCCACTCCCACCAAATCTTGACCAAAAATCTCAAATTCTGTCCATAGATTGATTCTTCACTGATATGCTAAGTAAGTCCTTTACGATGCTGGAAGACTGCAGTACCTAGCCATAAATAGCTATATAATAAAGGTTAGTTACTATGAAATTTTATCTCTGCTTCAATGTTCATGACATATAGTTCCCCCATTCTAGATGCAATAACACCTTTGGGGAACTCTGCTTTCCAATATTATACATCTTCTAATTGGCTTCATGTACATGCTGAAGCAGTGTTTATTTAGGCCAAATGCATAATAGTGATACTTAGGGCCTCTTGGGGAAAAAGCATACGATTCCCAGTCTATTCAGTTCTTGTCAACTCTAAAATAATATATGATTTACAGTTAATACTTAGGCATACATATAACATTGTTAAAGTATAAAATTATTTTTGAAGTTTTTCAAGATTTTTTTGCTTGTGTAAAATTGCTTCATTTTATTTTGTAATAATAAATAAATAAGCAGCTGCTTTGTATTATTTTGCCATGTTGTAAACAAGTCTTAATAAAGGTAACCCTTAGAAATAAAACTTACATTGGTCCACAAGTGTATTGTGTACAAAGGTTTCAAAATAAAAACTTTGGAAACTGCTGCTCTAGTCTAGTAGATCTCAGATTTCTTCACTGAAAAGGTTTCTCTCTTCTCATCCTGTATGTATCTTTTCATTCTGGACACTTGTTTTGGTCAAGTGAGACATAGTTTGAGAAGGTTTTCTAGGGAGCCAGTTCCAGAATATAGTAAAGGCCTCCAGAATTTGAGAACTACAGAAATGTATGTGTTCTTTGGGTAAACTATTTTTTTGTGTGGTAATTACATCATTTTATTCTTCCCTTTCTTCCTTCTGGGCACTTCTATGCAATTCCTCAATTTTCTCTTTCAAACTCATATTTTTTAATTATTGTTAAATGACTATGAGTATGTGTTTGTGCATGTGTGCCCATGTGTTTGTGAGTGTGCACACATGATGTATGTATGCGTGTATACTCCTAAATATATCACTGTGACCTGCTTGGTCATTCACTGTTAATTTTTCATGTATGTATTTGAGGTTGATCAATTGGTATTTGATAACGAGCTAGGTATTTTTCCCTGAGGAAGGCTATTTCTTCAGATTAAGCAATCCTTAGTCACTGTAGTACTTTGTCTAAGATTGAGGCACCCTGAACTTTCCATGTTAGATTGTCTACTGACATGCATATTTTCCACATCACATTTAGGCAGAGATATTGAGGAGGCCATATGTGAAGCATCTGACATTTCTAGGAAATGAAATATCAAAGAGAAATCCCTGTTTCCTGCCCCCAATCTATCTCTTACAACATTCCCACTAATTTTCCAATGATAACCAAGCTTAAGAGATTACATTGTAGATGTAGCAGTTCAGACTGGGCTCCAGCATTCCACCATTCTGCTTTTTCTTTTTTCTTTCTTTGGGGGGGGTTTCTGTTATCTGTAAGGGTCTTGGTCTGTTACAATGAGAAGGACTACTGTAGTTTATGTTTACAAGGAGAAACATTTAGAATGCATTTGAGATTTATGTTGATTTAATGAAGGATCATTTGTAGGGTCTTCCTTAGGAGCCATGATTCAACAATCCTTGGGTAGTGGCTACACTTCCAGTATCAGGCATAATTTCTTTCTTTTTGAAACTGTCTTAAGTCCAAGTTGAGAGCTATTGGTTACAACCAAAGTATGTATAACTCTACTGTACCTTTAAGATTATTGTGTCATGATCATTGTGGTTGCCCATAGCCATCATAGCAAGATAGAACTGTTGCTTATTTCTACACTTAGGAAGATGTCATGGGACCTTGGTCAGTAGCTTTCAGGTCCACTCCAGCTCTACTGTCTTTGGGAACTTTGTTGGAAATGCATGGTGTATTCAGCAATAGTGACTTATTTTCTACCTCTAGGAGGACAGTGAGGGATCAAAGGCAATATAGTAATAACCTAAAATAGTTTGAGGGAGATACCTTGGATAATGTTTCTCAACAAAGCAAAAATGGGGATTTTATAGCTGATGAAGTTTTTTTTAGCTGGTCTGTTGCTCTTCAGGGAATTATTAGAACAGATTGGAAGTTTTCACTTAAACTAATGAGGTTTGAATTAAAATGGCCGCCATAATAGGGAAGTATGTTAGTGGAGGGTGTGGTTGGAGGTTTCAGAAGTTCAAGGCAGGCCAAGTGACTCTTTGTCCCTTCCTGCTGTCTTTCGATCCTGTTGTAGAATTCTCAGCTACCCCTCCCGCATCCTATTTGTCTCTGGGTTACTATACTTCCCACCATGATGATAACAGACTAAAACTCTGAACTCTAAGTCAGCTCCAATTAAATGCATTCCTTTATATGAGTTTCTTTGATCATATTTCTTCACAGCAATAATACCTTAAGACAATATATGTATATTTATTCATCAACTTATATATAGTAAGCTATTTTAGGTAGATTGTTATATGTATGGTTCCCTATGACTTCTTTATCATTTTATTTGTTTACATTTCAAATGATATCCCCCTTCCTAGTTTCCTCTCCACAAACCCCCATCCCATACCCCATCTTTCCCCTCCACTTTGCATTTATGAGGGTGCTCCTCCACCCAATCACCCACTGATGCCTCACTGTTCTAGCATCCCCCTACACTGAGGCATCAAGCCTCCACAGGTCCAAGAGCCTTCCCTCCCATTGTTGTCAGATAAGACTTCCGTCTACTAAATATGTATCTCGAGCCATGAATACCTCAATGCATACTCTTTGGTTAGTGGTTTAATCTCTGGTAGCTCTGGGTGGTCCAATTATTGATATTGTCCTTCCTATGTGGTTGCAGTCCCCTTCAACTCCTTCAGTCCTTACCCTAGCTCT
This sequence comes from Rattus rattus, assembly GCF_011064425.1. Lineage (NCBI taxonomy): Eukaryota > Metazoa > Chordata > Mammalia > Rodentia > Muridae > Rattus > Rattus rattus. Next base: position 70,677,492 of record NC_046157.1, read on the forward strand.
GCAGTTGGTGTTTCAGTGCTTAGTCTGATGGTTGGCTGTGAGCATCCTCAGTCAGTATTGGTCAGGCTCTGGCAAAGCCTCTCAGGGAACAGCCATACCAGGCTCCTATTAGCAAGTGCTTCTTGCATCATCAATATTGTCTGGATTTGGTGGCTGCAGATGGGATGCATCCCTTGGTTGGTGGTCTCTAGATGGCCTTTCCTTCAGTCTTTGATCCACTCTTTGTCTCTGCATTTCCTTTAGACAGGAACAATTCTGGATACAATTTTTTAGGTGGTGACCCCATCCCTCAACTTGGGATTGTGCCTATCTACTGGAGGTGGTCATTACAGGTTTTATTTCCCCCTTTTGTTGGGAATTTTGGCCAAATTCATCCCCATTAGGTCCTGGGACCCTCTTGCTTCCCTGGCTTTTGCAACTTTCTAGTGGCTACCCAGTTTCCTATCCCCTACTGCTACATATTTCTATTGAATTTCTCTCCTGTTATTTCCCATACTTGATCCTGCCCCCTTTCTGCTTCCTCTCTTCTTTCCTTCCAGATCCCTCACTCCCTCTACCTGCTGTGGTTGTTTTATTCCCCATTCTATGTAAGACTGAAGCAGCCATACTTTGGTCTTCCTTCAATTAAAGTTCCATATGGTTTGTGGGTTGAATTATTTTGGGCTAATATCCACTTATCAGTGGTTACCGTGTTCTTTTGTGTTTGAGTTACCTCACTCAGAATGATACTTTCTAGTTCCATTAATTTTCCTGCAAATTCCATGAAGCTATTGTTTTTAATAGCTGAGTAGTACTACATTGTATAAATGTACCACAGTTTCTGTATCCATTCTTCTGTTGAGGGACATTCGGGCTCTATCCAGCTTCTGGCTATTATAAATAAGGCTGTTATAAACATCGTGGAGCATGTTATATGTTACATAACATATAACATAGGGGACCTTGTTATATGTTGGAACATCTTTTGGGTATAAGCCTAGTAGTGGTAGCTGGGTCTTCAGGTAGAACTATTTCCAGTTTTCTGGGGAACTGCTAGATTGTTTTCCAAAATAGTCTTACCAGTTTGCAGTCCCACCAACAATAGAGGAGTGTTCCTCTTTCTCCACATCCTCGCCAGCACCTGTTGTCACCTGAGTTTCTGATCTTAGCCATTCTGGTTGGTGTGAAGTGGAATCTCATGGCTGATTTCTATTAAAACTTATGTTTTCTTTCTTGCTTGCTCTTACTATTGGCAAAAACATTTAAATTACTGCCTAATCTCTCTTTTTTAAAAAATTCAGTTAATAGTGCTCAGTTCCATTGTCTAAATATAGTAATATATTATAAATAATTAAAACTATAGCGACTTAATTCTCCCCAATTAACTTTTGGTCCTGATTCAAAAGATTTAGAAATGACATTCTGAGATTTATTGAGGACAACAGGGACAGAAAGGGAGAGTGAGAAAGAAGAAAAAGGGAAAGGGGCAGAAGGAGTCTGCCTCTTATTTAAACTGTGAAGTAATTGCTCCCAGGTAAAGGTGGGAGCTGAATCAAATGTATGCTGGGAATATATGGCCATTGCCATGGCAACAGATATGCAAGTACCTGTCCCCTGCAGGAGACATCACTGCTGGAAGCAAAAGCAATTCCTGAACCAACATACCTCCCTTTTTCTTATCATAAAGATAAGAAGTAAAAAGGGGGAGGGGAAGCCAATGATGAAAGGAGAGTAGGGGTGTCTTGTCTCTTAGGCTGCTTCTTGCTGTCTTGTGGTGTGTCAATTTCAGGATATAGCTGAGTTTCACCATCAGGGGCTACTTGGTAAATGTTTGTATTTGATCCCTTTGTGAACAGCAGCTGGTAATCCTGTAACAGGAACTGATTAATAGTTTGGTTAGAATTTTTTTTGTATCTGTCATTGAAGGAATGTAGAAACAAGATTCATGAGTCAGGGAATGAATAGTAAAGCCAGGAAGATGACTAGAAAAGGCATTATGAAAGGGAGTATTCACTTTCATTTAGAGTTTTCAAAAATCCAAGGATTGGAGGCCTCGCGTTCCTTAAAATTCTGCACGTCATATTGTAGCTCCTAGATTTTATTTCAACTATCCCAGATTGGTTAATGTAGAAACAGCATTCTTCTTGGAGGAACAGGCAAAGGCCACCTTCTTTAGCCATCAGGACATCCAACACCTGTCGGACCTGAAGCACCACAGCTGCCAAAGAATCTATCTTTTTCTGGATTGTAAGCATGCTTTCAGAAATTTTTTAAAAAACCATTGTCAGGCATGGACATGAACTCATTATATTAGTTCATGGAAGTAGTTATCCCTGCACTTCCACTGTCAGCGCCTATGGCTATTCCCTCAGAGATGGAGTGGCACCACCTGAACTGCCCTCTGGTGTTGGCAGCTATCATATCTACAATTGGAATTGGCAGAGAGTGGAGCATGAATTGAAGGAAAGGTCATCCAGAGACTGCCCCACTTGGGAATCCATCCCATATGTAGCCACAAAACCAGTCACTATTGGTGATGTCAAGAAGTGCTTGCTTACAGGAGTCTGATATGGATGTCTCCTGAGAAGCTTTCCCAGACATTTACTGATACTGATCAGGATGCTTACACCTAACCATTGAACTGAACATGGAGACCCTCGTAGAGGAGTTAGAGAAAGGACTGAAGGAGCTGAAAAGGGTTTGCAATCCCATAGGAAGACAACAATATCAACCAACCAGACCCTCTCCCCCCAGAGCTCTCAGGGACTAAACCACCAACCAATTAGTACACATGGAGGGACCCATGGCTCCAACCACATGTGTAATAGAGGATGGCATTGTCTGGCATCAATGGGAAGAGAAGACCTTGGTCCTGTGAAGGCTCTTTTCCCCAGTGTAGGGGAATGCCAGGGCATGAAGAAGGGAGTATGTGGGAGGGAATGGGAGCATCCTCATAGAAGCAGGGGGAGGAAGATGGGAAAGGAAGGAAAGGGGGGAGCATTTGAAATGTAAATACATAAAATATCCAATAAAAAATAAAATAATGATATTCTGTAAAATTATTTCATTTCATATAGCATTTTAAAATTTGTAGTTTCTACTCTACTCTGTGATCAATGATATTATTTTATCTCACTATTATAATTGTTTTGGGGAATCACAATTATGTCCTATAAGATAAACAATCTAATTAATGATATGAATCCTGTTCTCGTCACTGTTGCCCCATTATTGTTCCTCCTCTTATTATTTTTTAGCAATTTGGAGATTAGTCCAACATATACCTTCTAATGAGTTCTAAATTGTAAAAAGTCAAAGAAGAGTTCACCTTTTCAAAAAGTTAAAAATGATTAAAATTCAAATTGATATGTAGAAAGACGAAGGAGGTAGAAAAGGCAACTATGTGAAGTAATTAACATAAATGAGAATTGTCGAAAGGAATTTTAGCAATGCTTATATCCTGGAGATAATCAAAAGCTGTGTGACTGGACTTGAAGCCTATTCATTAGGATGGAATCCATGTCTGAAAAACATATCCAAAACAGAGGTGGAGGGGGAACTCATGTACCTTAGAATAAACTCTACTCCTGCCACTTTTCCAATCCAGTATAATTTCTAACTGTAGTTCTAAATGTTTATCCTTATCAGACAAATGTTGTTCTAACTACTCATCACGGAAGTCTTGACCTGTTTTATTTTTGCAGCACATGGTGACCATAACTGAAAGATTCAACTGGTTTAAATGCAAAGAAATGCTGACAGTGCAGTACCCAACCTGAACTTCTACATCTACAACACAGTCTCTGTATCAGAGATCAGCATGAAAGAGGGTACAGAGAGATTTTAAGAGTCAGAAGACTGGACTATCTGTTCTGAGACAGTGTTTTCTACATATGACTATGAGGTACCCTCCATGAAATCGCTACAATATGATATCCTAAACAAGACTGACGCAATGATACTGCTAGCAGAGTTGCTGGCAGCTGATCACTGCTAAGACAGACAAGCAGTATTCTCCAGACACAAGTCCCTGGATGAGTTATCCTATTTCAAGTAGTCAGTCCTAAGCATATATGCTACATATATATTTGCAAAAACACATACATGTAACAACAAAAGAAAAGGTCATATATTTGAGTAGGAATGGGATAGAACAAGGGACCAGTGAAGAGAGGACATAAATGAAAAGGGTGGAAATGAGGTAAACACTGTATTCATATATCAAACTGGAAACTTAAAGCAAAAACATTAAAACTGACTATTTAGAGAAACTACCTCCAGCAGAAAAGCCAGGCAGTCTGATTGCTAACATTATAGAACGTTTGAAGTGTTCTTTCTAGGAAAATAATCCATGACATTTTTTTTAAAAACCAAAGCTCACACACAGAGAGAATGTGCCTACCTGTCAAATCTATGAAAGTACAGAAATTAGAGAAAACCATAGTGGGAAACTTGGATCTGGAAGGAGCTGGTTCATAAACTCCCTGAATAGAAGCTATTGTCATATAATCATGGATGACAATGCAGTTTGTTCTGGTGCAGAAACTTCCTTGGCTCCATCTAAGATGACTGGTAAATGTAGTCACAGATTCTGAACCAAGTTAATTTTAAATCCTTATTGAAATCCTATATGCCATTATTACGATATTGATGTGTGTGTGTGTGTGTGTGTGTGTGTGTGTGTGTGTGTGTGTGTGTGTGTAAAACCACTCATGTCTTATATGTATGGTTGAAATAACAACATTAATGGGCTTTTAAAGAAATGAGATTTGAGTTCCTTGGGTAGCTTTAATACTTCAACTGGGGAACCTTTGGCAGATGCTGATTGCCATGAAAGTAATTAGTAAGTTTTATCTAACCAGGTCTGCCACTGTATCCTACCCATACTTCAGTTGATGGTTCTACCCCCATCCACATATAAGACACACTCGCTTGGCTAATTTGTTTTAAAGAAGCTAATTATAATGATAAAATAAGAGAAATGTGAAGACTAGAATTTTGGATGAGGATGCCAAAAAGGGTGAATAATTACTGAGTGACAATTTTAGGTGAGAGCAATGTACATTTGATCTCTAAGTCGCTGAGCTAATCAATGAGTAAATGCATCCTCATCCGGGAGTTTGCAGGCAAATGGATGGAACTAGAAAATATCATCCTGAGTGATAACCCAATCGCAAAAGAACATACACAATATGCACTCACTGATAAGTGGATATTAGCCCAAAAGCTCAAATTATCCAAGATACAATTTACAGACCCTAAGAAGTTAAATGAGAAGGTAGGCACAAGTAAGGATGCTTCAGTTCTACTTAGAAAAAAGAGCAAATTAATCATGGAAGAAAGAGTGACAGAGGGAACTGGGTGAAAGCGGGGAGGGGAAGAGGAAAGGGAGAGCAGAATCAGGTATGGGGAGAGACAAGGGAGAAGCCCAGAGGACCAGGAGCAGTGAATGAAAATAGGTGGCTCCCAGGGATAGGAGGTAGGGAAACCTACAAAGTCACAGAGACCTGGAATGTGAGAGACTCCCGGGATTCATTGGGGGTGACCTTATCCAAAATGCCCAACAGTGTGGAAATGGAACCTGAAGAGACCATCTCCAGTAGTTAGACAGGGCCCGCAGAGGAGGCATGAGAATACCAACCCGCCTCCAAATTCTTGATCCAGAAATATTTCTACCTAAAAGAAATGCAGGAGCAAAACTGAAGTATAGACTGAAGGAATGGTTGACCAGTGACCTGCCCAATTTGGGATATATTCCATGGGTGGGCACCAAACGCTGGCACTATTACTGATACTATGTTGTGTTTGCAGACAGGAGCATAGTGGGGCAATCCACTGAGAGGCTCTACTGGCCACAGACTGAGACAGATGAAGCTATTTATGGCCAACCATTGGAATGAGTTCTGAGACCCCTATGGAAGAGTTAGGGCCAGCATTGAAGGCTGAAGGGGATGATAACCTATAGGAAGACCAACAGTATCAAATAACCTGGACCCCTGGGGGCTCCCGGAGACTAAGCCACCAACCAAAGAGCATAGTGGGGCTGACCAGAGACCCCAGGCATTTATAGAGCAGAGAGCTGCCTTGTCTGGCCTCGGTGAGAGAGGACATGCCTTATCCCTGGAGACTTGATGCCCCAGGGAAGGGGAGGCGGGGAAACCCTTTGCAGAGGTGAAGGGGGATGGGAAGGCAGGAGGGTGTGAAGAACTCTGGGAAGGGGGAATGGGAGGGGAGATTTTTAAAAAGCATGTAAAGATGAAAAAAATGTAAAAATAACTAAATAAATAGGATAAAAACCATGCATGACTTGCCATTTGTTGATTCATTTTCAATCTAAATCTAAATTCCTTCTGAGTTGTGTTACACAGCATTTCAAAGGGAAGTTACCTACAGTTACTCAGTAATAAAGCACGCACATCCCATAATTCTGTTCCCTAGTGATGTTGCTTTGCCCGTGCTCAGAACTATCATTCTTTCCTAAGACTCTTTATTGTATTTTGTCTTGATTGTCTTCTATGTGATATTGAAAAGTCTTATGTTTCTCACTTTTATATCAAACATTGCAATTTCTTCCTCTCTTGATGAACAGTGAAGCCATCCTTGTAAATTTGGAACATATATTATTTATTTTGTTTGATATAGTTTGGTTCATTCGACAAATATTTAATGATTGCTCAGGATATATGATATTCTTATTGAACCAAAAGAAATTAAATGGTGATCAAAGATACCATTCATAACTCCTAAAAACAAAGGAACTGTGTACAAAGACAGTTTGTAGAGGAGAATGTTATAGAAAACTTTAAAACTGAAAGCATGTTAGTGTGCCTTCGAAGCTGTAGGAAAATGCAGCACAGGATAAAATACCTAAAATATGAAGAGAAATAAAGATCATTCAAAACTTAGATTTGGTACTATTCATTTTTTTTATCCATAGTAAAATGCAAAATCATTGAATTCTTTTAAATAAATGAAAAAGTTAAGATTTTGAATGTTTTTTTCCCCTAAACATTGTGTGTATGCAGAGAGAGGGTGTTCAGGTAAACATGCCACAGTGTGTGTGTGTGTGTGTGTGTGTGTGTGTGTGTGTGTGTGCGCATGTGTTTATGCTAAAGGACAGCCTTTGGAGTATTTCCCAAATATTATTCTCAGGTCATGAGCGTTGAGCAGCCTGTATACATTGAACCATATTATTTTAATACTAATTTTACATTTATGTTTACCATCTTGAATAAAACTGGTATGTGAACCAAAGGAGTAGAAGATAGTTTTCATTTTCTGCTAGTCTGTAGATGCTTCAGACAGACTTCCATTAAGTGGGGAACAGGATGATCTTGGGAGGTGGAGGGAGAGGGAGATATGAGGGGAGGGGGAGGGGAGGAAATAATGGGCAGTATTAAGAACAAGAACGGATGTGAGAGAGGTATAGAGGGTCAGGAAATTGAACAAAAATATGTAGCAGGGGGGATGAGGAATGGAGGATAGTGAGTGAAGGGTCCGAAACACCAGGGGAACCTGAGGCTCCCAGGACCCAACAGGGCTGACTATAGCTGAAATGCACAGAGAAAAGGAAGATAGAAATTTGGCATAGGACCCAGTCAAAGGATGAAGGCACCCACCCATCTCAAAGTTTTTAACCCAGAAATGTTCCTGTCCAGAAGAACAGGGACAAAAAATGAAACAGAGACTGAAGGAAGGGCCATCTGGGGATTCCCCCATGTCTGCAGACACCAAACTGACTCTATTACCTAGGTCAAGAGAGGCTTGTTGACAGGAAGCTTGTATGGCCATTCCTTGGGAGATCCATCCAGCAACTGACCAATGCAGACACGGATGGTTGTAGCCAACCATCAGGCAGAACTTGGAGATCTGCGTGAGGGAGCTGGCAGAAGGACTGGAGGAGCAGAGGGGGATTGCAACCCCATTGGAAGAGCAATATTGGCTGACTTGACCACACAGTGCTCCCAGGGACTAGACCACCAACCAAGGAGTGTACAGAAGAGATCTATCTAGATACATATGTAACAGAGGATGGCCTTGCCAGACAGCAATGAGAGAGGAGGCCCTTGGTCCTGGGCGGTTGGATGCCAAAGCATACGGGATGCTGGAGCAGTGGGGTGGGAGAGGATAGGTGGGTTTGTGACCACCCTCACAGAGGCAAAGGGGACGGGTTAGGGCAGTTGTGGGATGGGGGGGAGGGTTGGTGGAGTAGTAACCTGGAAGTGGGATATCATTTGAGATGTAAACGAATGGAATGATTAATGAAAAAAATGAATCTGCGAAAATGAGTGATTCAAACACATCCTGGTGTAACTGAATCTTAGAATTAGTCAAATACTGGAGACACTATATAAATTTTATAAAAGATACTTTTCCCTCTAAGAAAACGGAAAAAAACTGGAGTCATATTTTGAGAGGTTTTATTGGTTCAAAAACCAGTTCTCTGTCTCACCTTAAAGTATCTTCTCCCTGTTTTGGCATTTCTCAAGAGTAACTATAAAATGGGCTCTGTATACTTTACTTCATAGGGAATGTAAAATCTCCTATGAAAGCGCAGCTTTTGGAGACTGCCTGGGCTTTCTTCCCATCTCTCCTGGAAGGTACATATTAACTTATAGATTTGGCCCAGTAAGTCACAGACATTTACTGAGAGCCAGAGATACGTGCCAATAAATAATCTGATAGACCCTGATGTGTTCAAGGGAAAATAAGAAATAAGGCATGGGGAGACAGATAAGCACGGCTGAGAAGCTGCAAGCCTCTTTGAATTAAAGCCGTAAACCCATGGCTGCTGATGAAGTCTGCTGCAATGGAAAGCTTCCACCAGAGTATGCCAGCCCAATATTTGAACGTATCAGATGCATAAAATGTAACCAAATATTCTACTTTTGAATGGGCACCGATTGCTACTGGACACAGACAGAAACTGAATGCCCCAGAGCAGAAGCAGCTTGAGTAACACTGTGACTTAATTTCCTTTTCCCACTTTAGCAAACTCCAGCAACAGAATAATAAAGATATAATCCGAGCATGGTTGTACACTTTGGGTAAGCCAGCACTCTGGAGGCTAAGACAAGAGTATCACCAAAAGTCCAGTGCCCTGCCTGGCTACACAGCAAGCACCAGGAGAGCCTGCACCATAGAATACAACTGTGTCAACAAAATAAATAATTCTTTTGAACGAAGGGCTCATCAAACCTCATGAACAAGTGAGTATGGAGTTAAAAATTGAGCCCAGACGTTTCCTAAGAAAGAGTGTTGAACATGAATAAATGGTTCACTTTCCATACGGATAAGAAACCCGATGCAGGAAATTTTATATCCTTTGTTGTTCCCTAGGACTCAGAGACATGTGATAAGGAGACAGCTTAGGTGTTGGTATGACTTCTAAACAAGCATGAAGAACCAGATTAAGATTCACAGAAATACATATAAATGCTTGCTGGGTGTGGTTGCCTGTCTATAATTCATTTCACTGAAGGTGGAAACAGGATCACCAGACTAGCTAGCACGTCTAATCATTCAGGTGAATGGAACTCCCAAGCCTTAATGCTTAGGGAAGAAAGAACAACAGTAGAAAGTGGTAGATTCCTGACTTCAACCTTTTGCCTCTGCATTTATGTGCATAAACATACACACTCATCTACACACATGTTCCCAGACAAATGCAAAACTACACATATACACATAAATAGTGGCCAACATTTTTAGATATTATTATAGATGATATGATATTCTTTTGTTTACTTATTCACTTTACATTTCAATATCAGCTCCTGTCCTCCCAGTACCCCCTCACATAGGACACCCCGTACTCCACTCCACCATTACAGAAAGAACAGACAACTCAGCCTTTTCCATAGACTCTATACATTTCCTAGCCTCTATGCATTCCATTAATTTTCCTGAAATTAACCATGGATATTTCACCCTATCGGCCACAACACTTACAAGGAAATAGCTATGCAGGGTGTTTCTACTCACATGCTCTGTTACATTTGTCTCAAGTGATGGGTTCTTTCTAATGATAAGGTTGACAACAGGACAGCTAAAGGGACACTGTGAAAGTTACCAACAGTAACTTGTACACCTGTCCCAAAGGTCAAGGCATACATCAACAGAACATGAAGGCGTGGTGCCTGTTACATGCTAAGAAACTGAGTATGCCATGTTCAACTCAAGTGGTTGTGTGGTAGACTGCACCAATATGTCAAAACTAATTTCAGTTGATGTTTAATGCATCGTGAGGGTGCTATATTACAGGAAAGTGTCTCCGTGGCAGCAACTAAACAAGGAGTGGCCTTTACACAGTGTCTCTCATGACCTCCATTGTGTGTGTGGGGGGGAACTCAATACTCACAATGTACACCAGAGTGATTTGGCTGGTGAATAACAATATCTCCATAGCAACAGTTCTTCTACACTTTCCTTTAGAACAGCAGAAAATAGGTGTGATTACGTCTTTCATCTGTTATCTTGAAAGGCATCAGGTGTGACTGTAGAGGATTCTGGATAGAAAGTGAGGACCCCTGAAGTGTAAGTTAAGTAAATTCTCACACATGTGTCTGAGATGCTGTCTCAGGCTATTCATTCAGACAGGAGTGTCTTTCTTATGACTTTACTCTCCCAGAGGTAGTCAAATGAATCCGGGACCTAACTCAGTGTTGTGACAGAGTGATGCAGCTATTAGATAAGACTGAAAGAAGTCATGGAATGTGGGAAATGGACAATCTCCATCCAGGGTGGACTGTGATCTGGGGATGTTTTTGCCTACACATTTCCCTTTCATATAATCTGCAAGAGTGGCTGCTGAACCGGATAAGAATAATAGTAAGACTTGGGCACCGATATGGAAAGCACACAAGGCCTTATTTTCTCTCTTTATAAATCTAGAATTGTGAGATAAGGAAACCCTGTAAGTAGATGCTTCCTGTAAAGCTTTATTCATTGAGTCCCATGGACTAGAAGATATAAATCAGAATAAACTCTTGCTTGGATCAAGTAGCTGTGTTATAAATTAGTTAAATTCATTGACTATTGCCTGTCTCTTGAACAGGTTTTCTTGACTTTGAGAAACTTGTTCATGACATATCCAAGCTATCTTAATTTTAAAGGAAGAGAGCAATTTCATGTAACCTGCTTCATGAGTTTCTTCCACTTTACCTCACACGACAATCTGATAACTGACATACAGTGAGCAAAATTTCACAGGGTGTTTCCAAGTTTTAATAAGGACCAATTAAAGAATGTGAACATCCATTTGTGAAGGGGTCACAGCAGAAGAAAGAGTGTAGAATTTTCCTATAATCTAAAGTGTGTTTGGATGCATTGGTTGTAGAGAGGAGGACAGACATTCTACAATAGAGAAGCACAACAATAGACATTAAGTCCATTGTTGGATTGGATTGGAAAAGGAAGAAAGAAGGGATTTGAATTTCTTGTGGCTTTATTCTTGACTTGGTTAATTTATTTGCTGGATGCAGGGAACAGAAAAGCATCAGCACCATAAATAGACATAGAGCTTCCATGTAAAGAAAAGTAGATGAGGCAGACATAGTACATATGAAAAGACTATTACATACAGCTGAATGCTGATCTGAAGCTGATATTTATAAATAGGCCATAGATAGTCTGTGGTTTGTTTTAAGTTACTGTGTTACTGGGTTGCTTCCACTATGGTAGGATTGTGAATGGTTTCAATATTTTTCCAGTAGGAAGTATGTGTGTATGTATGTGTGTGTGTGTGTGTGTGTGTGTGTGTGTGTGTGTGTGTGTGTGTATTATAGTAAATAATGTGATTTGTGAAAACAGAAATTAAGGAGCTGGGGGGATGAGAGCACTTACTGCTATTGAAAGAACCCATGCTCATTTCCATCACTCACATCAGGTGGGTCACTATTGCCTATGATAGCATTCTCAAGGCATCCTATGTACTACTCCAACCCCTGACATTAACTGCACACCAGAATACATACAACCTATTCAGGCATACTCACATACACATAAATACAAACATAAGTTGAACTTTAGTTTGGAGATAAAAATGAACATCCAAAATACTGAAATACTTTATTGCTATTACTTATAGGCACATGACTGGGAGAGTTGATTCTAGAGCATATTTGACTGAAAGGCAGATGCACCGTCAAAGCACACCCACCCATTTGTAAATCTACAAAGTAACTCACAGCATGTTATATATTAAATAATATTACTTATTTCAACCAGACTTAATGATTTTATTCTCCAAATTATAGTTCACAATTTTACCCAAGTGGCCGGAAGTTTGAAAACTGAATCTTTTGTCAACCTAAAGTTTAAGTATTAATATTATTTTATTATGTATGTCTCATCTCAATAGTAGGTTAAATACATTGGATCTTCTCAAAGTAACATTAAATGTTCAAAAATTAAATTCAGTAGTTTTGGAATGGATGAAATTTTGGTTATCTTTAGTTACACTTAATAAAACTGCAGTAAAAGGTCTGCATATATAAATACCAATGTATAACCTGGCATCGCATTAATATGTACTATTACTAAGCAGGTTTTAAAGTGATGGCCAAATAAAAATTTGAGAAAGAAATGTAACATACTACTACTTCAAAACTACAGGTAGCATACTGTTAAAAATAGTGCAAACATAAATGGAGGAGAATTTCTCAGCCTATTGAAATCTTAGTAATCTCCGAGTGCAATATCTGAGTAACTTAAATAATTTAGAGATGAGATTTTTTTTTTTTTTATTATTAACTTGAGTATTTCTTATATACATTTCAATGTTATTCCTTTCCCGGTTTCCGGCAAACATCCCTCCCCCTCCCTTCCTTATGGGTGTTCCCCTCCCAACCCTCCCCCCTTGCTGCCCTCTCCCCAACAGTCTAGTTCACTAGGGGTTCAGTCTTAGCAGGACCCAGGGCTTCCCCTTCCACTGGTGCTCTTACTAGGATATTCATTGCAACCTACAAGGTCAGAGTCCAGGGTCAGTCCATGTATAGTCTTTGGGTAGTGGCTTAGTCCCTGGAAGCTCTGGTTGGTTGGCATTGCTGTACATATGGGGTCACGAGCTCCTTCAAGCTCTTCCAGTTCTTTCTCTGATTCCTTCAACAGGGGTCCCGTCCTCAGTTCAGTGGTTTCCTGCTGGCATATACCTCTGTATTTGCTGTATTCTGGCTGTGTCTCTCATGAGCGATCTGCACTCACATTTTGATCATCCGTCTTGAGTTTCATTTGTTCTAGGCATCTAGGGTAACTCAAGCATTTGGGCTAATAGCCACTTATCAATGAGTACATACCATGTATGTCTTTCTGTGATTGGGTTAGCTCACTCAGGATGATATTTTCCAGTTCCAACCATTTGCCTACGAATTTCATAAAGTCGTTGTTTTTGATAGCTGAGTAATATTCCATTGTGTAGATGTACCACATTTTCTGTATCCATTCCTCTGTTGAAGGGCATCTGGGTTCTTACCAGCTTCTGGCTATTATAAATAAGGCTGCGATGAACATAGTGGAGCATGTGTCTTTTTATATGTTGGGGCATCTTTTGGGTATATGCCCAAGAGAGGTATAGCTGGATCCTCAGGCAGTTCAATGTCCAATTTTCTGAGAAACCTCCAGACTGATTTCCAGAATGGTTGTAGCAGTCTGCAACCCCACCAACAATGGAGGAGTGTTCCCCTTTCTCCACATCCTCGCCAGCATTTGCTGTCACCTGAGTTTTTGATCTTAGCCATTCTCACTGGTGTGAGGTGAAATCTCAGGGTTGTTTTGATTTGCATTTCCCTTATGACTAAAGATGTTGAACATTTCTTTAGGTGTTTCTCAGCCATTCGGCATTCCTCAGCTGTGAATTCTCTGTTTAGCTCTGAACCCCATTTTTTAATAGGGTTATTTGTCTCCTTGCTGTCTAACTTCTTCAGTTCTTTGTATATTTTGGATATAAGCCCTCTATCTGTTGTAGGATTGGTAAGATCTTTTCCCAATCTGTTGGTTGCCGTTTTGTCCTAACCACAGTGTCCTTTGCCTTACAGAAGCTTTGCAGTTTTATGAGATCCCATTTGTCGATTCTTGATCTTAGAGCATAAGCCATTGGTGTTTTGTTCAGGAAATTTTTCCAGTGCCCATGTGTTCCAGATGCTTCCCTAGTTTTTCTTCTATTAGTTTGAGTGTGTCTGGTTTGATGTGGAGGTCCTTGATCCACTTGGACTTAAGCTTTGTACAGGGTGATAAGCATGGATCGATCTGCATTCTTCTACATGTTGACCTCCAGTTGAACCAGCACCATTTGCTGAAAATGCTATCTTTTTCCATTGGATGGATTTGGCCTTTGTCAAAAATCAAGTGACCATAGGTGTGTGGATTCATTTCTGGGTCTTCAATTCTGTTCCATTGGTCTATCTGTCTGTCTCTGTACCAATACCATGCAGTTTTTATCACTATTGCTCTGTAATACTGCTTGAGTTCAGGGATAGTGATTCCCCCTGAAGTCCTTTTATTGTTGAGGATAGTTTTAGCTATCCTGGGTTTTTGTTATTCCAGATGAATTTGCAAATTGTTCTGTCTAACTCTTTGAAGAATTGGATTGGTATTTTGATGGGGATTGCATTGAATCTGTAGATCGCTTTTGGTAAAATGGCCATTTTTACTATATTAATCCTGCCAATCCATGAGCATGGGATATCTTTCCACCTTCTGAGGTCTTCTTCAATTTCTTTCTTCAGTGTCTTGAAGTTCTTATTGTACAGATCTTTTACTTGCTTGGTTAAATTCACACCGAGGTATTTTATATTATTTGGGTCTATTATGAAGGGTGTCGTTTCCTAATTTCTTTCTCGGCTTGTTTCTCTTTGTGTAGAGGAAGGCTACTGATTTATTTGAGTTAATTTTATACCCAGCCACTTTGCTGAAGTTGTTTATCAGCTTTAGTAGTTCTCTGGTGGAACTTTTGGGATCACTTAAATATACTATCATATCATCTGCAAATAGTGATATTTTGACTTCTTCTTTTCCGATCTGTATCCCTTGATCTCCTTTTTTGTTGTCTGATTGCTCTGGCTAGAACTTCAAGAACTATATTGAATAAGTAGGGAGAGAGTGGGCAGCCTTGTCTAGTCCCTGATTTTAGTGGGATTGCCTCAAGTTTCTCTCCATTTAGTTTAATGTTAGCAACTGGTTTGCTGTATATGACTTTTACTATGTTTAGGTATGGGCCTTGTATTCCTATTCTTTCCAGGACTTTTATCATGAAGGGGTGTTGAATTTTGTCAAATGCTTTCTCAGCATCTAATGAAATGATCATGTGGTTTTGTTCTTTCAGTTTGTTTATATAATGGATCACGTTGATGGTTTTCCAGATATTAAACCATCCCTGCATGCCTGGGATGAAGCCTACTTGATCATGGTGGATGATTGTTTTGATGTGCTCTTGGATTCGGTTTGCCAGAATTTTGTTGAGTATTTTTAAGGCAATGTGTTCATAAGGGAAATTGGTCTGAAGTTCTCTTTCTTTGTTGGGTCTTTGTGTGGTTTAGGTATAAGAGTAATTGTGGCTTCATAGAAGGAATTCGTAGTGCTCCATCTGTTTCAATTTTGTGGAATAGTTTGGATAATATTGGTATGAGGTCTTCTATGAAGGTCTGATAGAATTCTGCACTAAACCCGTCTGGACCTGGGCTCTTTTTTGGTTGGGAGACCTTTAATGACTGCTTCTATTTCCTTAGGAGTTATGGGGTTGTTTAACTGGTTTATCTGTTCCTGATTTAACTTAGGTACCTGGTATCTGTCTAGGAAATTGTCCATTTCCTGTAGATTTTCAAGTTTTGTTGAATATAGGCTTTTATAGTAAGATCTAATGATTTTTTTGAATTTCCTCTGAATCTGTAGTTATGTCTCCCTTTTCATTTCTGATTTTGTTAATTTGGACACACTCTCTGTGTCCTCTCGTTAGTCTGGCTAGGGGTTTATCTATCTTGTTGATTTTCTCAAAGAACCAACTTTTGGTTCTGTTGATTCTTTTCTATGGTCCTTTTTGTTTCTACTTGGTTGATTTCAGCTCTGAGTTTGATTATTTCCTGCCTTCTACTCCTCCTGGGTGTATTTGCTTCTTTTTGTTCTAGAGCTTTTAGGTGTGCTGTCAAGCTGCTGACATATGCTCTTTCCTGTTTCTTTCTGCAGGCACTCAGCGCTATGAGTTTTCCTCTTAGCACAGCTTTCATTGTGTCCCATAAGTTTGGGTATGTTGTACCTTCATTTTCATTAAATTCTAAAAAGTTTTTAATTTCTTTCTTTATTTCTTCCTTGACCAGGTTATCATTGAGTAGAGCATTGTTCAGTTTCCACGTATATGTGGGCATTCTTCCCTTATTGTTATTGAAGACCAGCTTTGGGCCGGGTGGTCCGATAGCACGATGGGATTATTTCTATCTTTCTGTATCTGTTGAGGCCTGTTTTTGACCAATTATATGGTCAATTTTGGAGAAAGTACCATGAGGAGCTGAGAAGAAGGTATATCCTTTTGCTTTAGGGTAGAACGTTCTATAAATATCCGTTAAGTCCATTTGGCTCATGACTTCTCTTAGTCTGTCTACGTCTCTGTTTAATTTCTGTTTCCATGATCTGTCCATTGATGAGAGTGGGGTGTTGAAATCTCCTACTATTATTGTGTGAGGTGCAATGTGTGTTTTGAGCTTTAGTAAGGTTTCTTTTTACGTATGTAGGTGCCCTTGTATTTGGGGCATAGATATTTAGGATTGAGAGTTCATCTTGGTGGATTTTTCCTTTGATGAATATAAAGTGTCCTTCCTTATCTTTTTGATGACTTTTAGTTGGAAATTGATTTTATTTGATATTAGAATGGCTACTCCAGCTTGCTTCTTCAGACCATTTGCTTGGAAAGTTGTTTCCCAGCCTTTCACTCTGAGGTAGTGTCTGTCTTTGTCTCTGAGGTGTGTTTCCTGTAGGCAGCAGAATGCAGGGTCCTCGTTGCGCATCCAGTTTGTTAATCTTTGTCTTTTTATTGGGGAGTTGAGGCCATTGATGTTGAGAGATATTAAGGAATAGTGATTATTGCTTCCTGTTATATTCATATTTGGATGTGAGGTTGTGTTTGTGTGCTTTTCTTCTCTTTGTTTTGTTGCCAAGACGATTAGTTTCTTGCCTCTTCTTGGGTATAGCTTGCCTCCTTATGTTGGGCTTTACCATTTATTATCCTTTGTAGTGCTGGATTTGTAGAAAGATATTGTGTAAATTTGGTTTTGTCATGGAATATCTTGGTTTCTCCATCTATGTTAATTGAGAGTTTTGCAGGATACAGTAGCCTGGGCTGGCATTTGTGTTCTCTTAGGGTCTGTATGACATCAGTCCAGGATCTTCTGGCCTTCATAGTTTCTGGCGAGAAGTCTGGTGTGATTCTGATAGGTCTGCCTTTATATGTTACTTGACCTTTTTCCCTTACTGCTTTTAATATTCTTTCTTTATTTTGTGCGTTTAGTGTTTTGACTATTATGTGACGGGAGGTGTTTCTTTTCTGGTCCAATCTATTTGGAGTTCTGTAGGCTTCTTGTATGCCTATGGGTATCTCTTTTTTTAGGTTAGGGAAGTTTTCTTCTATGATTTTGTTGAAGATATTTACTGGTCCTTTGAGCTGGGAGTCTTCACTCTCTTCTATACCTATTATCCTTAGGTTTGATCTTCTCATTGAGTCCTGGATTTCCTGTATGTTTTGGACCAGTAGCTTTTTCCGCCTTACATTATCTTTGACAGTTGAGTCAATGATTTCTATGGAATCTTCTGCTCCTGAGATTCTCTCTTCCATCTCTTGTATTCTGTTGGTGAAGCTTGTATCTACAGCTCCTTGTCTCTTCTTTTGGTTTTCTATATCCAGGGTTATTTCCATGTGTTCTTTCTTGATTGCTTCTATTTCCATTTTTAATTCCTTCAATTGTTTGTTTGTGTTTTCCTGGAATTCTTTCAGGGATTTTAGCGATTCCTCTCTGTAGGCTTCTACTTGTTCTCTAAGGGAGTTCTTCACGTCTTTCTTGAAGTCCTCCAGCATCATGATCAAATCTGATTTTGAAACTAGATCTTGCTTTTCTGGTGTGTTTGGATATTCCATGTTTGTTTTGGTGGGAGAATTGGGTTCCGATGATGCCATGTAGTCTTGGTTTCTGTTGCTTGGGTTCCTGCGCTTGCCTCTCGCCATCAGATTATCTCTAGTGTTACTTTGTTCTGCTAATTCTGACAGTGGCTAGACTGTCCTATAAGCCTGTGTGTCAGGAGTGCTGTAGACCTGTTTTACTGTTTTCTTTCAGCCAGTTATGGGGACAGAGTGTTCTGCTTTTGTGTGTGTAGTTTTGTCCCTCTACAGGTCTTCAGCTGTTCCTGTGGGCCTGTGTCTTGAGTTCACCAGCAGCAGGCCAGATGGCCTCCCGTGTTTTCCTCTGGAATCAGCAGAAAAGAGAGCAGTCTCTTCTGGTTTCTTGTCTGCCTCTCTGAAGGTTTAGTCCCCCCCCCCACGGGATTTGGGTGCAGAGAACTGTTTACCCGGTCTGTTTCCTTCAGGATCCGGCGGTGTCTCAGGCAGGGCTCCTGCTGCTGGGCCCTCCCACGGGAGCCCAGAGGCCTTATACAGTTTCCTCTGGGCCAGGGATGTGGGCAGGGGTGGCAACTCTTCTGGCAGCCTCAGGAGTGCCCACCTGACCAGGCGAGCTCCCACCAGGGTTCTGGGAGCAGAGAGCTGCTGGGGCCGGGATCCGGTGGGACTTCCGGTAAACCACAGGACGTGCCTGGTCCTAGAGGGATTCTGCCTCTGTTGTCCCGATTCCACCAGGCAATCACTTGCAGCAGATAAGTTAGTCTTACCTGTGGTCCCGAGGCTCAAGTTCAGGTTCTGCCCACGGGCTCTCAGCGTGGCAGCGACTGGGAAGATCTTCCTCTTCAGGCCTCCGTGCACCAGGGTTCCAGATGCCTCTCCTCTGAATCAGGTTTAGAGAGAGCAGTCTCTTCTGGTTTCGCAGAAGCGGTCCCTCTCTGGGATTTTCCCACGGGGGTGCAGAGAACTGTTTATCCGGTCTGTTTCCTTCAGGTTCCGGCGGTGTCTCAGGCAGGGCTCCTGCCTCACCTGGGCCCTCTCCCACGGGAGCCCAGAGGCCTTATACAGTTTCCTCTTGGGCCAGGGATGTGGGCAGGGGTGGGCAGTGTTGGTGGTCTCTTCTGCTCTGCAGCCTCAGGAGTGCCCACCTGACCAGGCGGGAAGGTATCTCTCCCACGGGTTCTGGGAGCAGAGAGCTGCTGCGGGCCGGGATCCGCGGGTGTGTCGAAAGATCTAGAGATGAGATTCTTGCTCCAATCTTGTCAAGGTGTCCTGAAGATGGCAAACAGTTCTATCTGTGTTATCATTGCCTTTACCCTCTGGTCCAAGCGGTTGCTTCTTCAGTGTACACACTATCCTAATTCTGTGAAGTGTGGTTAATGACAAATAGCTCGGAAGAGGTTTGATGTAAATTGTTTCGCTACAAATCTATGCTAATATCATGTTTAGGCTACTAGGTCATAGTGAGAAAATCAAAAGGATTTATTTGATAAGATTCTTTGTACAGTTTTTTTTCACACTATTTTGTGATACTTTGGACAAGTCTAATATTTTAATTGCGCCCTTTTAGCTCATATGCTTGTAGAAAATAAATTTACTCATCATAATCTTAAATTATCTACGTGTAAATCAATGTTGCTTATATGTTTCTAAATAAATGGCTTTAGATAGTATTTTTACATCTATATTTTTATTATGATAGAATGCAGTCAAAGTTATATTGGGCAGTTCTTAAAAAGTTCTTTTTAAATGATGTAGTTAAAAAGTTGCCTACTTCTCTAGTTAGATTCATAATAAAATGGTTTGTTACTGTTATTGTTTCTTTGATTGTTTTTAACAATTCTTGGGTATGGTCACAAAGTACGCACAGCAGAAACCATTGAACACAACCACTCCCGTGAAAAGAAATTAATAATAATAATAACAACAATAATAATAGTTTGCCACCTTTAAGGGTAGCAAGTCCAGCTGCAAGAGCTTTCTGGGTTCTATAGGGGAAAATGATGGTGGGAAGATAAGCTATAGCAGCCAGGTAGTCAGCATGGGGACCCTGTCCAGTTGAGAAATAGTGTTTATTGTGATTGGAAGTGCTCAGGTTTTGACTGTTGGTTGACCCAGCTCTTAAAGTCTTCCTAGAAATGCTTTAGTTTTCTTTTTCCCAGGAGGGAAAAAAACCAAGTCATCTAACAAAATGAAGAACAGGTGGAACACCGAGACCCCTAAAATATTGCTGTCAGCATTGTCTTTTTGGTGCATGCATCGAGGAATCTAATATCCATAGTTTTATTGATGATAAGGGCTGAGGGTGGTCCCCTAAGATATATCCTGCTGAGTAGGGAAGTTAGAAAATTGAAGACTTTGAATGTTGGTCCCCAGCAGGGCTCAAGCATGCAGTGATGAGAGCAGACCTGAGGGAACTGTGTTAGGAGACTCTGGCTGACCAATTGATCACAGGATCAGCTCATCAATTCTTTCCTGAAAAATCTCTTAAGAGACAAGGGGCAGTCTTGTTACTATGAGGAAAATAGAGATCAGAGGCTAAGGAGAGGAATAAGGCAGGAGTGCACAGGAGATTATAGTGAGCATTGTTATTTGGGTCAGCCACAGAGGTCCTGTACCACTTGCCAGGTCATGTCAGTTTTTAATCCACTCCTCTACCTGGACTAATTAGTTTACCTCCTAAAGAATTCTTCCTGGAGAAGAAATGCAGAATCCTCCTTTTCTTCTTCTCAGCTTTTGCAGAACCACTGATTCCAGGAAAGTGAGCTTGCTTTGGATCAGCAGCAGGGCTGACAGAATAGTGGATGGTGTTCCTTATCTAAGTGGAGATCTGATGAGGTAGACAGAGGCTGGGACTCAACCCCCTGCTGCCAACCTCAGGGCACACACCATTATCTCCAGGCTAACTGCGGGGGAAGGGCCTTTGTCCGTAAGTCCCTCTGTGAGTGTTGGAGAAAATCATAGAGTTCTTCAGTTATTGGGTGAACCGAGCTACTAATAAGGTAGAACCAGGAGTGGATTCCTGCTTCTTTAGAACTTGGAGTGACCCGAAAGAGTCCATAAGGGGCTGGAAAGCATTTTGAAACTGCTCTAACTTTACAAGCACTTGAGGGTCAAGGACAGAAGAGCTTTTAAAACAGGCAAACTCTCCTGGAGTTTCTGGGGGAGTAAAGAGGCGCTGGTGTAAATAACTGGGGGAAATGGGTTACAGAGAGAAGATATAAGGATTATGCTTTAAGAAATGGTGGCCATAAGGAATTGTAGCAAAGGGGTACAGAGGACCCCAGAGGGTGTGTTGAGAGGTCCTTTGTTATCCTCCAAAGGAGTGCATAAGGTCTACGGCCCAAGAAGATCCGGGTGAACAAGCCAATGACTGAATCTAGTTTTATTCTCTTACAAGTAGTAGTGATGAGAAAGAGAATCTGAAGGTAGAGAAAGTGTATGGGATGTCGTTTTTGAAAATTTAAGACTGTATCTCTGTGGTTAAAGATTATGTATGGAAGCCCGAGAAAAACCTTCATTATCGTTCCTCAAACACCATCATTTCTATTTGTGTTTTGAAATGGGGTATACCATTTACCTTAAATTCCAAAAGACTTTGCTACCTCTTACACCTGATTTACTTTATTAAAAGCTACTCATACTGTTTCTCAGGGTTGTATTCATATTCTCACCAGTAATATATATTACAATAATATATACATTAAACTTTAAACTATAATATCTTTAAAACAATCAGATTAATAAAACTCATAAACTCAACTCTTTACACTCATATCCTTTCCATCTCAACATTATGAATTGCTTTTTTGTAACTTCTCAATAACTTTCTTAAACTAATAGTCAAACAAAGGGCTCATACTAATTAGTTTTCCTTATCAAGAAACACAGACACACTGTACAAACAGCTATCTTGCTAGCAATTTTTATTGAACCAGTAGTTGAATTCTTATCTGGATCAATCTTTTATTACATTTTGCTCATTGTTTAGGTTAAAAAAAAGTATATCATTTCAATACCTAATTTATATGGCTACGTAGGTCATGTTATCTTAAATTTAATCAAATAAAATAATTTTCTATTACTCCCATGTATTTTTGGCTCTTATAAAATTAAATTACATTGATTATAACTCCGAGCTGCTTAAATGAACTGAATACCTCTCAAATGGAGTAGATAAGGCTGTTTTATTATTTTCAAATACATTTAATAGTTTCATGTACTTTGATTTCAATTTTAATTCATTTCCTTTATTTCCGATACCCTGTTAACCTCTTTCCTATAAAAAGTTAAGGACCAAGTACGTAGATGTCTCTAAACTCTGAATTAATGGTTCATGATGCATTGCTTTTTCTTATTTAATTAAGTTCAATACACAGGGAATTGTAGCAACAGACAGCTATAATACTTTTCATTTATTATAGGAACACAGTCAAGATTACAATCTTACTTTCTTTTCCTCAATCTTCTTCATCCTCCGTAACTTTCTCCTAATTATTTCCTTGGAAACTCAAACCAGTATAAAAAAATAATAATTTTATAAAATGCTCTAACACAAACCATATTCAATCAAGACTTTAAAACAATAGACTTTTCATTGACTATAGCTGTAAATTTTTAAATAGAGGAGGCCTATTTTAACATAAAAAACATCAAGGGAAGACCTCTTGTGGAGTAGGGAGTACACATTTTATTCAATGTAAATCTGCTTGGGTATTTGCTGTCAGTTCCCTATTTGTCTTCTCACCCTGTGGTTCTGGTATAACTTACTTAAATCTCATATAATACCTTACCTTTTCAACATTGTAGTATCTTCCTGATACCTATGTTTTGATATCTATGGTTTTTCTTCCATTTTTATTAAATTGGGTATTACTTGTTTACTTTTCAAACGTTATTCCCTTTCCCGGTTTCCTGTCCATCAGCCTCCTAACCCCTCCCCCTATCCTTCCCTAAGGGTGGCTGTTTCCCCACATGCACCCACCATTACCGCCACCCCCAACAATTTCCCTACACTGGGAATCTAATCTTGGCAGAACTAAGGGCTTCCCCTTCCACCGGTGCTCTTACTAGACTATTCACTGCTACATATGCAGTTGGAGCCCTGGGTCAGTCCATGTATAGTCTTTCGGTAGTGGCTTATCCCCTGGAAGCTCTGGTTGGTTGGCATTGTTGTTCCTATGGGGTCGCAAGCCGGTTCAGCTCCTTCAGAACTTTCTCTAATTAAAAATAGGAAACGCTTTACGAATTTGTGTGTCATCCTTGCGCAGGGACCATGCTAATCTTCTCTGTATTGTTCCAATTTTAGTATATGTGCTGTCAAAGCGAGCACGATATATATGTTTTTCTATCATCCCATTAACAACTAAATTTCTCTTAGATCCTATTAGCAGGTTATTTACACATTTAACAAAATAAAAACAAATGTCTGTTTCTATTGTTTACTGCTGAAGCAAACTTCGAACAATGCAACCAATTAGATACACACAGAAAAAAGATCGTTGATCCCTAGAGCTGTTTTCAAGCAACATCTGCAAATTCTTTCAAATACCAAGATGGTGATTCTAAAAAGGCTTGCTATTCTTCTGAATGCAGTCTTGGGTCTATCTACCTTGATGGTCCTCATCATACACAATGAAATTCATGTTCCTTGAAGGCCTAGCTCAATTATCAACAATTTGTGGGCACTACCTCTTTAGTATTGCCTTGGCGGCCTTTTCTCTTATATCCTGGAGCATTTAGAACATATAACCTCTCCTCTGGCCCTCCTGATGCACCAGCTAGAAGCAGGCATCATTTTTCTTAACAGAGATGATTGCATTCTAGCCTTGTATGTTGCAATTGTGTGTTGGCTGGCAATGCCTGTCTTACCATAACATGTTCAGAGCTATAAAGACACACTGAGTGTTAGGGGATCCATTTTCTACAGGTTAGGCTAGTCTTTCAGATAGAACAGTAACTGAGATACATTTTTCCCTTGGTGAGAGGTGTTAGAGATAGATGGAGACCATTTGAGCACCCACTCAGCATTGGTGATCTGTGTACTATTTGCAGGGGCTATTTGAACTGAAAGCTGTTGAAGCTATGCCAAAGCCTTTGAGATGTAAAACAATCCAGGATTTAGCAACTATACCTATGTATTTCAATGATAATCAGATGACTGCAAATTAAATATTCTTAGCATATTTCACGGTAAAAAAAATCTGCTCAGATTTCATTTAGGGCCAATTGCAATGCCACTCTCATTTTTCTCTTTCCTTTTCAAGACAATAATGATTTTCTACTTAAACAAACAAACATTAGTACTTTTCATGTATGTGTTTAGATAGATATCTTGTTCATCTTACTTTTTTGTTTCAAATTGTACAATAAATTGAGATACCTTTGTAACTTGGTCAAGAATAACAGTTCAATATTTTCATTGATATAAGTAATGATTGTTATTACTTGTTGGAAAAATCATTAGTTTTCATTTTAATTATTTTATCATCGTAAAATGTGTTCGATTTTTCTGCTTTAAGATTTTGGTTTCATGGTTCTTAAATATAGTTTTTCCACTAAGGTAGAAATATTGTATTGTCTTCAAATTATCTTTCATATTACCTTCTTGGTTGTCTGTTTAAATATTTTATTTCTAAGATTGAAATTGCATACTCATGGAAAATGTGATATGTTCTTTTAAAGTTTCTAATCTTTTTTTTTTTTTGTTCATTTGTGGATCATAATACAATTAGAACATTTTTTCCCTTCCCTCCAAATTCTCGAACAAACCCCTCTTTGTTTTCTGTATGATGTTAATTCCACGCAATCTATCAGGGTTCATCTGAAACATTTGGTCATTGAATAAGGTGGAAACCTTTGGGATGGAATAACCACTTGGTGTGCTTTTAGTTGGGGGAGACTGATGCTCCTGTTCCCAGCATTCCTCAGTATCTATAGTTCTTTGTATAGAACTGAGACTGAGCTTTTTCCAGTCTACTATGGCTCAAGTGTTGGTGCCATCCTTCCATAGCTCACATTTGGGCAGTCATGTATTAATGGTCTTCATTTATATCCTGCATTTAACCCGTGTGATTCAGATTCTATAATCTCTTTTCCCTCATCCTCAAATTTACTTCTTCTTGCTCCTGGAATATTTAGTATGCTGATATGCTACTAAAGAAATTCTTGATACGATGGTTTGCACTTTAAGCATTTGAGTATACTATGTGTTATTATGATGTCATCATCACTATTTTTCTTAAAGGCTTTGCCACATTTTGTAAAAGTACCTTTTATTTACATGATGTAATCCGTATATTGGAGGTTTCCTGCTGAATAAACTCACCTCTTCTAGCTCTTTCCACATTCTGTCTGGTTGATTCAACTCAGCTGTTCCGGCTCAAACGTCTCTCTAAGCTGAGTGATTCTACCTGATGTCACTCTTCCTGGCCTATGACTGAATTGTTCTTCTTGGCCTCATACTAACATTGGAAATATATTCTGGCCCCTACTCATTCTCTGGCTTGCTCTGTCTTCACCTGTGTATAGCTTATTCTCTCTGCCATCTGTCTCTGTAAAACTGTCCCTGTAAAAACTGCCTCTTAAGTATGCAAAATGAACCTCCCATTCACTGCACTCCACCGCCTCTTAACTCACCAACTCAATCTGTTTGTGTAAAACGTACAGACCTGCCTGCCTCTGTCTTCTGGGTGCTGAGATTAAAGAAGAGTACTACGAAACCTGATCCTAAGCATTTTTTTATCTGAAATTTTCTCTATACTAGGCTGGCCTTGAACTCAGAGATCTGCTTGCCTCTGTATCCTGATAAATGGGTGTCTGTATTTCAGCGGGATCCCGTAGACCTTACAGGACTTTGGATGTGATCCCTTGCCACAGCAGCCATGTTGCCATGTTGAGGGATTGATATTCCTCTTCATTCTTTATTACTGTTAATTTACTGAACATACCACCAGAATATGAATATTCCTACCCTTGCTTAAATTGGCCATTTTATCTCTTCACAGAGGATAGTTAATCTTGCTTAACTTTGTGTCTCATAGTTTTTGATGATGTGGCAAATATTATGAACAAATTACTCCTCAGACATGGTTAAAGCTGTATTTCATTCCAGATGGAAATGCATCTTTTTTTCTTGTCTCTGTGGAGCTAAATGAATGTAGATAGTAATCAATTTCAAGGATTTATTACCCCTTTATCTAACTGTTTTCAAATCCCTTCAGCTCAGACAAGAAATCACTTTGTTTTCACTTTGAAATCTAAGGTGCCCATTATCTTTGCTCAGAATTCTTGCTTCATACTGTTTTCTACCTGTTCTCCCCACATTTCTTTTTCTCAGCTATGTCTCCCACTAAGCATTCATCTTTGTTCAGATAGTGTGGCCTCCTATCAGTGTGATACAGGTGTTTTCTGAAGCCCAGTTGCTGGGAGATGCCTATCTGTTCCTGGTTGCTGCTGGTATTGTAATACCAGGGAAATGAACCCCCCCCCCCAAAAAAAAAAAACAGACAGGAGAGGATCTGCTGCAACTCACAGCAGGGTCTTTATTCTATTTGGGCAACCAGGGGGGGGGGGGGGGCAACCAACAGCAGTCATGCAGGATGGGGATCTCCAAGGAAATCTATGGGGGCAAGACTACAGTAAGTAGCAAAGGGGCGGGGTAAGTGTGCGAGCATCTAATTGGAAAGCTTAATTATTAGCATAATTGGCTGGTGCTGGGACTCATATCATAAACTTAATTTCTGCTTCTTCTGCATTAGGCAGGAGGCTGCCTTGTAACCTGGGTATGCAGATCTGTTGGGGGTAACCTGGGGACACGGTTCTTGTTGGGAGTATAACCTGGAAATACAGGTCTGGGGGTTAGCTTAGAGACTGGAGCTAGGCTCAGGTTTTGTTGGGGGGTAACTCGTGAACTAATGCTAGGCACAGGACCAGCCTGTTCGTGTACCTGAGTTCAAACCTAGGTCAGGTTCTCCAAACTGGAGTCAGAACTTAAAAGATTTGGCCTCTCAGTCTCTACTTGTACTGATGTAGAGCAAGGGTGGCAAATGGGCTGTTCTTACTATGTTTCCTTTCATCTGCCTCTGCTTCTTTCTTCCAATCGTACTATAAGGTCATTCATGCTTAGAAACGATATCATTTTAGAACCCATATTTAAGTCTGGTTGTAAAATTCAGTTGCTTTTATATTTGCCTACCCAGATCTTCTTCCTGCCCTTGGGGTATCCTGGCACCAGGCAGACAAAGTAATGACGCTTACATCAAGTGGGTTAGCCTTATTGGGAAATGGTTTTTTAAGGAAATAGCCCTTCTTTATTGGAGGCAACAAGGGCTATATCGGGGAGGGGTAGGGTCTTCGGGTGAGTGTACATCATTGGCTGGGGCCAACATTAGGGCAATTCTTCATTTGCATGAAGAGGAATTCCAGGTGTTTGCTGAACATTTCTTTATAGGGAAAAAGGAAGTTTAACCTGTAATTTGACCACCATGCTACGTGACTACCACAAGGATGGCAGAGGTGGGGGTTGTAAGGATTATGTGGGCTGGGGCATGCATACCCAGGGCAACTAGGAAAGGATTCCTACTCCTACCAGACTCCAGATGAAATTTTCAGGGTTTGGACTTGCCTTCACATCACTTTTGCTCCTGACTTCCTCTGCCAGTTGCACAGCTTCCCCACCGACCCCACGACCCCACGTATGTTTTGCATCTGTCAGCTCCTTTGCCTATCATTTGTAAATGCTAATACTTCAGGTGTGACCTTGGGAGGCTTTGAAATCAGCCTGCTTTTTTGCTTTGCAATCTTAGTTCCTGTTGTGCATTTGAAAGTTATTGCTGTGTAGGTTTGCTTCCCCTTTAGGGACAATTAAAAGGTAATTCTTTCTGTTTGCCTACTATGGCACCAGGTGCTCACCGAACACCTTATTCCTTTATTCAGAATAAAAGAGTGATTTTATTTAGTTCAGTAGCATATTTGGAAATGACCCAAATTGCATTTCTAAGTCTTACCAAATTTGAAAGAGGTTATATGTTTCTTATCTGCAGCTCATCAATGCTTGATCAAATCCAAGGACATGTCCATTCAAATTTGGATATTTGTATTTTGTCTTAGCTGTTATAAGGCACTTTCCTTTGAATTGAAGTATTTTCTTGAGTATGGAGACAAAGGTTCCTTAGGCTAAGATTATGAATGAAGTTCAAATGTAGGGGAGAATATTAACTTCAAACATTTTTAGGGTCCTTTTCCAGAGAAATTTCAATTGTTATTCCCCTTCCCGGTATCCGGGCCAACATCCCCCTAGCCCCTCTCACTCCCCTTCTCTATGGGTGTTCCCCTCCCCATCCTCCCCCCATTACCACCCACCCCGCAACAATCAGATTCACTGGGGGTTCAGTCTTGGCAGGACCAAGGGCTTCCCCTTCCACTGGTGCTCTTACTAGGCTATTCATTGCTACGTATGCAGTTGGAGTCCAGGGTCAGTCCATGTATAGTCTTTGGGTAGTGGCTTAGTCCCTGGAAGCTCTGGTTGCTTGGCATTGTTGTACATATGGGGTCTCGAGCCCCTTCAAGCTCTTTCAGTCCTTTCTCTGATTCCTTCAACGAGGGTCCCGTTCTCACTTCCGTGGTTTCCTGCTAGCATTCGCCTATGTATTTGCTGTATTCTGACTGTGTCTCTCAGGAGAGATCTATATCTGGTTCCTGTCGGCCTGAACTTCTTTGTTTCATCCATCTTATCTAGTTTGGTGGCTGTATATGTATGGACCACATGTGGGGCAGGCTCTGAATGGGTGTTCCTTCTGCCTCTGTTCTAAACTTTGCCTCCCTATTCCCTCACAAGGGTATTCTTGTTCCCCTTTTAAAGAAGGAGTGAAGCATTCACATTTTGGTCATCCTTCTGGAGTTTCATGTGTTCTGTGCATCTAGGGTAATTCAAGCATTTGGGCTAATAGACACTTATCAATGAGTGCATACCATTGAGGTGATTGGGTTACCTCACTCAGGATAATATTTTCCAGTTCCATCCATTTGCCTATGAATTTCATAAAGTCATTGTTTTTGATAGCTGAGTAATATTCCATTGTGTAGATGTACCACATTTTCTGTATCCATTCCTCTGTTGAAGGGCATCTGGGTTCTTCCCAGCTTCTGGCTATTATAAATAAGGCTGCTATGAACATAGTGGAGTATGTGTCTTTGTTATATGTTGGGTCATCTTTTGGGTATATGTCCAAGAGAGGTATAGCTGGGTCCTCAGGTAGTTCAATTTCCAATTTTCTGAGGAACCTCCAGACTGGTTTCCAGAATGGTTGTACCAGTCTGCAATCCCACCAACAATGGAGGAGTGTTCCTCTTTCTCCACATCCTCGCCAGCATTTGCTGTCACCTGTGAATTTGTTTTTATTGGTTATTTTATTTATTAAAAAAATAAATAAATAAACATTGTCCCCTTTCCTGGTTTCTCCCCTACAAACCCCCTATTCCATCACCTGTCCCCCTTGCATCTATGAGGGTGATCCCCAACCCACCCTCTTCCACCTCACTGCCCTAGCATTCCCCTACACTGGGGCATCAAGCTTCCATAGGACCAAGGGCCTCCCCTCACATTGACACCAAATTAGGCCATCTGCTAGGTATGTATCTGGAGCCATAGATCCCTCCATGAATAATATTTGGTTGGTGGCTTAGTTACTGGGAGCTCTGGGCTATCCGATTAGTTGATATTTTTGAAGTACCCTTCAGATCCTTCAATCCTTACCCTATGTCTTCCCTTGGAGTCCTTGGGTTCAGTCCAATGATTGGCCATATCTACTACTGTATTTGTCAGGTGCTGGCCGAGCCTCTCAGGGGACAGATATACCAGGCTCCTCTTAGCAACTGGCATCAGCAATAGGGTCAGGGTTTGAAGTCTGCAGATGAGATGGGTCTAGTGTGTGGTCATCTCTGGTTTGCCTTTCCTTCAGTCTCTGCTCCATTTTTTGTCTCAAAATTTTTAACTCAGGATTATTCCTGTCTAAAAGAAATAGAGGAACAGAAAATGCGAATGTTGAATTTATATCTTGTCTATAAAGGATCTCCTTTTTGCAGTGATTATAGACACCTATCAATACTAAGTTTATTTTTAAGGCTATTTTATTCAAGTTGTTTATGTGTTTATTGAGGAATGGTAGTATGACACCAAGAGCCCCATCCTATGCACAAGCAGAATAATTTTAGGCGATAGTTTCCACAAAGAATCTTCTCTCCTGTAGTGAAATTTTATCAGAAATCAGAAATGTAATATTTAAGAAGAACATTTTTTAAGATTTTTTTTATTTGTTTTTGCAGACTTTATCCCGCTCCTGGTCTACCCTTGACCATTCCACATTCCACACCTTCCTCCTCACCCCCTAGTCTCCCAACTCCCCACTCCCAGCCCACCAGATGCCCCTAATTTTACATCTTTGAATATTAGGTTTGATTTGGAAGTTGATAAACTACAGTGTAAGAAAGTAATTATTAACCAGGCTTTGGATTAATAGAATTCCCTTAAATTCAGTAATACACTATGGCTTTGCAACTGATACAATGTTACGTAGACATTTATTTTATGCATACGATACATGGTATGTATGCTCAGCAGTTGTACTCATGAATGCTAACCTTTAACGTTCTGAAGGTTATTCAACTCATTATCTACAATTCAAGTATTGTTTTCTGTATAACACAGCAATCTTCTGGTGTTTAGCTTTGAGAATTAGCCTATATAGATGAAAGAGCTTTCTTATTTTGTTTTTTTTCCCCCACCTCCTATATAAGGCATGCACTGCTGTCATTTTTGCATGAAAATGTAATGGCAGGAAGCCACTCACCACTTAGCAAGGAATGCCTGGCTCATGCAGGTAAAGCACTTACCTTATTAAAACAGACCTTTAAGGCATTACTTAATCAAACAAATTGAACATATGGAGAAACAAATCTCTAGCACTTTAATTTAATTGTTACAGAAAATACTATATTAGCTGCTGATCCTGTGAGAAATTCAGAACGAGAGAAAATATTGCTTCTCCATAAAGGCACTGACAACTTCCTATTGAGTTCGGAGAAACAGTACAAGCAGCCATCAAGCAAGCACTAATTTATCGGATCATTAGGTAAAAAGCTACAGTTGTTTGAAGAGAGTGGTACTTTTCCATTTCAATTTGAAATAAGACATAGTATAATAAATTAAGAGGAGAGAAATCAGATAATTGATATCTTGTTTTGAAAGTTTCTGCATTTTCGAATACCACCTTGCAAATAATATATAAAGTCAATAGATTGCTTGGTAAATAAACTAGTGTGGTATGACACTATTGGATAACACAAATGTTTTCCCTCACCACAGAGGCACAGAGGTTGAAATGTTTTATTGAGTAGTAATATGGATACCCTTGCATTTACTTTTGCAAATTTTTTCATTTAGTCAAGCCATAAATGAAAAACAAGTAATGCAATAATGTACAAAGGGATATTTTAAGAGTACTTTAAATTTCCACATCTCAATCAAATCTTCTTATCCTATATCCTAAATTCTGGTTGGAAAAGAATGAGACTCCTTATTGTTTCAGATGTGAATTTTCAAGTTGGTTTTGTTATGTAGTATAATTTGTTTGTTAAATGCATGCTGTACTTAGATAATAATGTCTTTATAACCAGCTCTGGGAAAGGCTAATGATACAGGGGACACTTACACAGACCTTCTATTACTGACCTGTGATTTTAAAATGGAACTAAGAACGTAAGATTTTACAATGAAGAGATTTGATAGAACGTCGGGGAGAGAAGTCTGTTGGGAGAGTACCGCTGTAAACATGTGAAGGCCTGACCTCCATCCCTAAGGCTCACATTTAGAAAAACAAATCCATGACAGGTAACATGAGCTTGAATCCTACTACAAATGGGGAGGCAGAGGCAGACAGATCCCTGGATTGCTAGTCTGACAGACTAGCCTGCTTGGGTTTATTAGGCCATTGACAGACCATGTTTCCAAATTATGTGAAATGAACATGTGCAAAGAAAGTTGATATTTAACTCAGCCCTCTATGTGCATGCCTGCACACAGCTACACACACACAAATGTAATCTGACAGAACTGCTTTTCTACCAAATACCAGTATGAAACGTGAGTAGTCTACATTTTGCCCTTGAAATTTAAGAGACTTTACAAGTATTTACAGATGGAGATAATGCAAAGTATTTATCTCAGATTATCCAAATATGAATAGGGACCTCGGCCTTCATTGGTGTAAGATTGTAAGATTATCGCAGTGGCAATCGAGGTGAGAATACTAATTTGCCAAGTTTATTATTGAGTTTATTCAATGAGACTCTTCTCATGGAGCAACCTCCTGCCTTACTAATTACATTCAAACCATGATTTTTCTATTTTAAAATCCTAAGTAGAATAATAACCATGTATTCACAGAACTCTGAATGAAAATTGTGTTAAAGGTACTACAATTATTAAGTATAGTGTGGCCTCAGAACTTTATCCTCAAGAAATGTTCTCTCAATAAAGTTACTCAACAAAGTGTTGGATATAGCAAATATCTTCAATTTTCACCCAGAGCAGCTTGAAATGTTTTGATTATTTTTGAAAACATTCTACATAAAATTAGAAGCATCAGACAATAAGGGAGTAAGTTTTATTTAATTGCACTTAAGCATGATTTATTAATTTAACACTACATATCGAATGAGCAAGTCTAGTCTTCTAGAATCTTTAACCAATGGATCATTTATTAACTTCCACGACCTTTTAAATATGTCAGTGTAAATACTGTTTTAAAGTGAATAAGTAGGAAGATAGACACACATGAGCGAAGATAGATTGCTAGAGGGTAAGGTCCATGGCAGACAGCTATCAAGCAGGAAAGACACACTGGTACTGTTCATACTATACTGCCTTCTAACTTTAACGTCAAGGTAGTAACTGGAATAAATTGTTAATTATGCTCTATCAGACTGATGCTTAATTTTTACTATACTATTAGATTACTGTACTTTATTTCACTTGTTTCATTTATAAAGATCAGCTGTGAGGTAAGTAAGCCACGAATAAAGAATGCACACAAAACAAGCAGTAACTGAGGACAGGCTGAGAAGCTATAATAGTTATTGAAAATTTAAGGCTTATTTAAGACCAAATGTTGCTTATACATAAATAAAATGTTGAGATAACATATGAGGATCAGAAATAATTAGTTTTTCATCCTTTATTCAAAATAGTTAATTTCATATAATACATTTTGATTAAAGTTTTTCCCGCCTCTGCTCAGTTTCCCCATGTGACACCATCCCAGTTGGATCTGTAACCTTGCTGTCTTCCATTAGAAAGCGATCAAGAATAGCAATATAATAATATAAAACAAACCAACTAGAATAGAACAAAACAACTAAGCAAGAAAAGAGACAAAGAAAAACCAGACCAAATGCAGCAAACTGACCGAGATAGACTCTCCCACAGGCAGGAATTGAACAGAGAAAACAATACCAGAAGACATAATACATAAGCCAATTACTTAGAAGTGAGGGGGACTGAAACAAGAGAGAAACGAAAAACAAAACCACAAACATAAACCCGACATAACGTTAGGAAGCAAAGAACCTCCGAAGAGACCATGGCATTCATTTCCCCTTGGTCCTAGACTGTTGGGCATGGGGCCTCCCCTGAGGAGTGGTTTGTTTCGCTACTGAGGTAATTTCTGAAGAAAAATATTCCTTTGCAAGTAGCTATCATTTGTAAATATCTTCTGACTTAGGGATGGGGGTATATTTGCTTCCTCTTTCCACTTTAGGACTCTTTCCCCACGCAGACCCTGTGCATGCATGGTGGGGTATCTTTGAATTCCTATTGTACCATCCTCTTGTGGCCAGAAGGCTTTGATTACTTGGTGTTCTCATCCTTTCTGACACTTACACTCTCTGCCTCCACTTTAACACAATTCTCTGAATTGTGAAGTGAGTTAATTTATATCCCTTTCAGGGCTGGGGAGATGGCTCAGCGGTTAAGAGCCCCCGACTGCTCTTCCAGAGGTCCTGAGTTCAATTCCCAGCAACCACATAGTGGCTCACAACCATCCGTAAAGAGATCCGATGCCCTCTTCTGGTGTGTCTGAAGACAGCAACAGTGTACTTATATATAATAGAATAAATCTTTAAAAAAAAATAACCACTACTTAAGAAGAGCTTGAAGGGGCTGGAGACCCCATATGTACAACAATGCCTAGGCAACTAGAGCTTCAGGACTAAGCCACTACCCAAAGAATACATGGACTGACCCAAACCCAACCTCATAGGGTAGCAATGAATATCCTAGTAAGAGCACCAGTGGAAGGGGAAGCCCTGGGGTCCTGCTAAGACTGAACCCCCAGAACGTGATTGTTGGGGGGGTGGCATGGGGGAGGATGGGAGGGGAACACCCAAAAAGAAGGGAGGAGGAGGGGATGTTTGCTCGAACCGAAAGGAATAACACTCAAATGTAAATGAGAAATACTCAAGTTAATAAAAAAAAAAATGAGATGTACGCTCCAAGGTTCCCTACACTCTGCTTATTGTTCGACTATAGATCTGTGTTTGTTCCTTCATTATGAGGTATCGGTCTGTTGAAAGTCAAGCAAAACACTGATCTCTGAGTACAACAGAAGGTCATCAGGAATGACCTCTGCTACATTCCTTTAGTATAGCTAAAGAATTCGGCTTTCACTTTCCATGGCCTATCCTACTCAAGTTCTTGGCCTCCAACACATTGTTGGATATGAGCTCCATCTCATGGAATGCAGGAGTGTACTTTAATTAATAATTAGATATATGTTGGATATTTACACAAGCTTTGTGGTATCACTGCACCAGCACAACTTGCTAGTCACCATTATAGGTCTAACATGGTTGATCAAGTGTCTCTATAGGAGAAAGAGATGTCCGTTGGGTATCTGCCCAACAACAGTATAGCTGGATCTTTTTTTTTAAATTGTATTTTTCTTAGATAGTTTATGTATTTACATTTCAAATGTTATTCTTCCCCCCCCTTTCCCATACCCCCTCTTCCCTCCCCTGCTTCTATGAGGCTGCTCTCACTCCTACCCTCCCACTCCAACCTCAATACCCTAGCATTATCCTACATTGGGGAAACGAGTCTTCACAGGGCCATGGGCCTCTCCTCCTACTGATGCCAGACAATGGCATTCTCTGCTACATATGTGGCTGGAGCCATGGATCCGTCCATGTGTACTCATTGCTTGGTGTTTTAGTCCCTGAAAGCTCTGGTGGGGTCTGGTTGGTTGATAGTGTTGTTTTCCTATGGGGTTGCAAACCCCTTCAGCTCCTTCAGTCCTTTCTCTAACTCCTCCATTGGGGTCACCATGTTCAGTGCAATAGTTGGCTGCAAGCATCCTCATCTGTATCAGTAAGGCTCTGGCAGAGCCTCTCAGGAGACATCCATATCAGGCTCCAGTCAGCAAGCACTTCTTGGCATCAGCAATAGTGACTGGGTTTGGTGGCTGCATATGGGATGGATCCCCAGGTGGGGCTGTCTCTGGATGACCTTTTCTTCAGTCCCTGCTCCTTTCTTTGTCCCTGTTTTTCCTCCTGTGAGTATTTTGTTCTTAAAGAAGATCAATCTTTAACTTATTAAGAAACCACTAGATTCAGGTCCATAGTGGATCTATTTGCATTCATCTAAATCTATTCATCCACTTTGACCAGCCCCACTGTTGAAAATGCTGTCTGTTCCCAAAATGCATTATCAAAAATCAGGTGTCTATGGGTGTGTAGATTAATTTCTGAGCTTTCAGTTGTGCTCCATTGATCAGCATGACTGTTTTCGCGCAAATATCATGTTGATGACTATATTTATTATTTATACTCTGTAGTACTTTTGAGATTGGAAAGAGTGCTATCTTCAATAGTCCTGTTATTATCAGGTGTGTTTGGGCTGGTATGGGTTTTATGTAGACTACTTATAATTGAATGCCCAGCCTCACTATATTAATCATACCAAGCCATGAGCATAGCGTATCTTTCTATTCTCATTATCTTCAAGTTTGTAATGTAAATCTTTCCTGTGCTTGGCTACTTTTATCCCAAAATATTGGACTTTTTTCAGACTATTGAATGTAGCTGTTCCCCTGATTTTTATGTCAGTCTGTCTTTTATTTTAATATAGTAGGAAGTCTATTGGGTTTTGTGTTTGTTTGTTTGTTTGTTAGTGTTTCATTGTATATCCTAATAATCTGCTGAATGTGATTTTCAGCTGTAGGAGTTTGCTGGTGGAAATTCTAGTGTCATCTATGCATATTATTACATCATATGACTTCTTCCATACCCTTTTATATCGACTTGAATTATTTTGGTCATCTTACTGCTCTGGATAAGATAGAATAAGTATGGAGGAAGGAACAACTTTGCCTTATTCCTGATTTTAGTGGAGAGGCTTTGAATTTGTCTCTACTTAGCTGATTTTCCTATACAGTAGCTCCTGAATGAGGGTACACACAAGGCATATTAGGAGTCTTTTGGATATATTTGCTATCTACCTGTCTTCTAAATCTTATCTGTAATATTTGATTTTTCTCTTTTAATTATAGAATGGTTATGCTTCATTACATTGAATGTTCTACTAAGAGTGAATTTTAAATAACAGCCCTCTTGAAATCCCATTTGTTGGAACTTCATAAATTTATAAAAGATTAATTCAAAAAATTTGTTCTGATTGATGTGTCGTTAAATTCGATCACATAGTTATAAAATTATAGTTTGTGGATTGGAGCATATTACTGTGGAGATTTTACTGTCCTTTCTTGGAGGTTCCAGTGACCTTTATATCTCTGCAAAGTGGAGGCACATTTTTACTTTCATCTTGTCTCATCACTCATATTTTATTCTCTTTTAAAGTGACTTACTTACATAAGTCACTCTTCTTAGATTAAATAATAGTAATTTCCTTCAAGACAAGAATAATTTGATGAGCAATTCAATTTTATTTTTCCAAGATTAAAAAATGCCAGGTGTCTTAGAAATCTGTCTATTCTCATTTATGTCATCACATTTTAAGTCTGATTCAATCAGGGCTCTTTATGTCTCTAAATAACAAATTTCCAAAGCTTATTCATTGTTCAGGAAATATAAATATTAATCATTGCTCTCTAGTTTCTCCTAGCCAAATGTGCATTTATTATCCTAGATTTCTCTACTTAGTGATGGCTTTCATATTAGTGTTTTTATGAATGCATGTACATTTTGTATACATAATACTCTCAATGAAATAATGGAAAATTAAAAATTATAATACAATGTGTTTACTTCATGCTGTTTACAATAAAATAAGCATAATGTATTTATAAGTATTATAGTGAGGGAAATGTGGTGTCTTCAAATACAGGATTTATAGTAAAAAAATAATAATAATTATCTAATACACCTGTAGCCAAATCTAGTTTGCAATAGATTCATGATATTGGGTAGGTCTTAAAACTTTTAAAGTAGGTGTTCTATGGATGGCAGTATGGCTCAGTGCATGAAGGTGCTTGTCACCAAGTGCTATTCCTAAGACCAACGAGATGGAGGAAGTGTCCTCAAAGATGTTTTCTAATATCCATAAGTATGCTATGACAGGTTTCCTCCAATGGTTTTATATTTAATTGAATTGTCTTTTTGTAAAATATATGCAATAATTTAATAATATAGGCTTTGCAAATGAATGACACCTATTAATCTTATTAGAAGGAGTTCACCATGGAGAACAGAAAGAAGTAACAGAACCTGATACCCCACCATCAATAGCAGCCAAGGGTTGTTAGATAGTGTTCAGGTATCCCGGCTGCCAAGAAAATAAAAACCAATCCACATTAATACTATATGGAATGAGACGTTAGTGTCAGAGAAATGGGAGAAAAGATCAGTTTCATTGGTAAACATCTGTCCACTGGCAGGCAGGTCTCATTTAGCTATGGACACAAAAATATGATCTGCTTGTATTCTGCTTGGCTTAAAGCAAATGACTTTGCTTCTTATATTCCCAGAGAAAATGTGGCAATGAGGGCACCCAGTTGGCATAGTGGCCATATATTTCAGCATCTAAAATAAGCATGTATTTCTAGAATATTCCATACAAGGCAATGCAGCTACTATGGGGTGTAGAGTTCCTGTATTTCCTTACAAAGGAAGTTGTTGCCTGTTCTAACGATGAGTCAACTACAATGAAGTGAGATGAAAATTTCAAGTCATTTGAAAATTTCACATATGAAATATTACCCCGAATATACAAGTTTGGGAAAAATTTCAAACTTAAAGTACATGTTACCCTAGTGAGGTTATTCTGTTACTGTTTAAATAACCACAGAGTTGTTATTACTTACTTGTACAACTAAAATCAGGGCTTTACACAATAGAACACAGATCCGTCCCCACCACACGTTTTCTTTGAAATGGCATGTATACTTACATATTACTAAGTTTACTGACAAAGTTCTTAACACAAAGTAATAAGAATTGGGGCCATGGAAGAAGAAAGGGAGGATACAGGAGAAAGGATCAGAGAACAGACAGTTGACTGCAGTAGGAAAAAGGTTTAATTCTCTGAAATTTCATATACAACTTGATTCTACCAAAAATATAGTACAGGTGGTTAATGTTAGGAAAACCGGAGATCAAGTGCGATGTTGAGCTCCATGTGAGACCCCATGTGAGATAATAGGAAAAACAAACAAAACAAAACAAACAAACAAACAAACAAACAAAAATCCAGCAAAGTGATTTAAAAGCAAGTGCAAGTGAATTCTTAATAAAGAAATGGAAACAAGGGGAGAGGTCATTGTGAACCATACACATACATGTAAAAGAGACTGAGCTCCTGCCCAGGACTCAACTAATACATATGAAATAGTTTTCTGATATCATAAGCATGCCAAATACAGAGGTGAATGCCAGGAGCAAACTATTGAACTGAGAACAGGGTCCACATTGGAGGAGTTAGAGAAAGGATTGAAGGAGATGAAGGGGTTTGCAACCCCATAAGAGCAATACCAACCAACCAGAGCTCTCAGGGACTGAACCACTACCCAAAGATTACATATGAACATACCCATGGTTCCAGCTGCATATGTAGCAGATGATAGCCTTGTTGGGCAGCAATGGAAGGAGAAGTCCTTGATCCAGCCAAGGCTGGATACCCCAATGTAGGGGAATGTCGGGGTAGGGGTAAGTGGGGAGGGGAACAGCTTTATAGAAGAAGGGGAGTGGGATGGGATAGGGGGCTTATGTCTGGGAAACCGGGAAAGGGAATAACATTTGAAATGTAAATAAAAAATATCCAGTAAAAGAAAAAGAAAAAAGAAAATAGACACTGGCATTCAAAATATCTGTGCTTCATTTAGAATAGAAATATCTACAATGTATCAAGGGTAGTTTCTTTAGTTACAAATGACATTTTTTTTTTGGAAATGCTCAACTAAAACCCCAGAATTCTGGAGTTATATGTTATTCTTTAACATATAGCAATTAAATATATAATAATTATAAAGTACATATAATACCAAAAACCAATTGATATTTCATGTATTTTAATTGTAAAACTTAATTTCTATACATAAAAGTAAAAACTTAACAAAAAAAACCTCAAGTTTAAAAAAATCATATAAGTACAGAAGTTGTGTTGAACCCATGTGTCAAAATCCATTTTCATGTAACAGATACTGTTCTTAGGGGGAAGAATGTACAAATAGTTCTGCTCACACCTGACAACAATTAAAATACATATATGTATAACTTTATTTTCTATTTATCAGAATATCAAATGGATTCTAAGAGTTGTTTAATCTTCATACATAGTATAAAAGTTGACTTTGTGTGTGTGTGTGTGCCTGTATGTGTTTGTGTGCACGCGTGTGTAGATGCATGTGTTTGGTATGTGAACACGTGTTTGAAACTGTGTTCCTTATCAGGCATATAATAAAAGCATACACCAAATGTATTCCTAGATTTTCCTCTCCTCTTTAATGGTAATGAAAGTGCAGGAAATCAATGGAAGTTCCTTGTGTTATTAATCTCAGAGAAATTTATTCTGAAAGAATATTCATTTTGGCAATGGAGAGGAAGAAGTTAAGTTTCTGAAAGGGATCTTCCACTCACTGTTTCTTTCTGTCTACTAATTTTCCAAATTGATGCAATATGTTGGCAGAGGACTGAGAAGGGTTTCAGATCCAAACTCTTTCCTTCTACCACAATCTGCACCCCTTGAACCCATGCTAATGACTTCCTGAATATCTCAAAGAAGAAAGGAGGACCTGATCTTGATAGTTCAACCGAGTCATTCATGAAGATCAGAAAGATACTATTCCATTTTTTTCTGCAAATGTGCTTGTCTTATAAAACCCAAAGTCTGGTGTTCATGGACAGAGGCCGAGCCTCCTGTGGGTTGGCTCCAGGACTTTATAATGGATGGAACAAAACTATAGCCTTTACCTAGTAGAGCTACATGATGCCTCTAGCGAAACTGACCCATTTTCTGGAATAAAAATCTGAATAAATGTTCCCAGTATCAATAGAACTGCCTGTTTTCTATTATTAAATGTAGAAAGAGATGTTATTAAAAGTTTAAGAAAGTTCATGTAACTATTTTTCATTAATATTATAACTCAACCATATTATAGTGAACTTTTGATGAATGTGAAGTTTTGATGAATGGGTGCTCTTGATTATAATGAACTTAAATAAAAGTTGGAAAGGGAAATACACGTTTAGCTATAAGAACATTCTATATATAAAATTTTTACCTTCTAGACATTAATTGTTAATGCTTTCTCAACTCCATATTAATATCATTTTACATGAGAGGAGAAACTAAAAAGTAATAACTACCAATTCAGTTTAATGGAAAGATACTATTAAGAAAATACATTAAATTAATTAAGTTGAATCATATGAGAAACAACTTTAGAAAAACATTTTAATTCTATTTAAACTAAAATTGTACGTTTTCCTTATTTAATATACAGTCTAATGTCAGAACACATTTTACTAATTAGATAACAGTAGGCAAGATAAAATAATATAACAAATTACATTTTAAAGAAAACTAAGTATATGATTTTTTTCAGTCGACAGTGATAAAGCGATCGGCATTATGTTACAATTTCTGCCCCTTCATTTATCTTTGCAGCAAAATGAAGAATGTCAGAGATTGAGAGGGTAGAGTTCAAGGCAAATTTAAAGTGACTTCCTTTATCTCTATTATGAACAAGATTTCAAAGGATGAAAAACTAAACATAGAGGGCAGGAGTCTTTTCTCTCATATGTAGTC
This sequence comes from Rattus rattus, assembly GCF_011064425.1. Taxonomy (NCBI): domain Eukaryota; kingdom Metazoa; phylum Chordata; class Mammalia; order Rodentia; family Muridae; genus Rattus; species Rattus rattus. The sequence goes on from NC_046157.1 coordinate 70,718,876, forward strand.
CTTTCTTCATCATTTTAATCATGACAGGACCATAAAATAGATACAACCTGAGAGAAATAACACTAAACAGGGCGTACTGGACCCACTGTACCTTTGAGCATCTTGACATGCTAAGTGGAAATTGGAGCTATCCGTTTTCATAAAGACATACAGGCATTAGCAACCCATACACAACATACCAAGAGCAGTAATGGAAAGCCAACGAGTGTTTCCCTTTTGTTCATAATGTAAACAATGTATACAATGTTAATATCATTGCAGTGATGGAATCTAATTATCTAATTTAGGCTTTGTATTTGAAACTTAGTGTGGTCCAAGATAATTTTTTAATTCCGATTACAATTTTTTATAGCAAAGGCTATAAAAACTAAATTTAATTTTGAAAATTCTGTGTCTTCAAATGTACAACAAACAGTGCTTTTAAAGAGCATTAATGTGAACTCATGCTTACAGCAACTTAAAGCACAAAGCTCTAAGTAGACAACTGTATAATGACGTAATACGGAATAAGAACGAGTTACTCTGAATGGCTTTGTTTTGTAATTTGATACAATATTGCCATTAAGATAGCCATGAATGTCATAAAATAATAAATTATACTGTCTAGTATATTTAGATTCCTTTCATAGGATTAAAGATATATTAGCAAAATCTGTACAAAGACTTGGATAATAAAATATATAAGCAGTACTGAAGAGACCAACATAGTTCAGAAATACAGATGTATCTCTGTCCTGGACTTTCCAATATCAGGAAAGCATGCCATTAGCAAAAGACTAAGCCTGCAAGTAGAAAAGTGCATAGATCTAGAAGGATCAAATGTCATCCAAATATAGTCAATTATTTATTTTAAAATGTAAAGATATTTTTACCCAATGACAATATAACAATTAATCTTATTTAGAAACACAGATTCTAATAGGATATCTTATTCCATGTTAACTATAAATGAACTATAGATTCCATATAAAATTTGATCTGTGTAGCATTTAGGAGGAAAAAAAAGTAAAGAAAATACATTTTGGGAACTCTGGGTTAACTAAGAGTACTTAGTCATCACAGCAAAGCCATGTGAATCTCACATTGAAACGATGTCGAGTGGAAAGTGGCACACAGGCTCTGGGAGGGGAAAAAGTTTGGCAATGTAGTTAGCCATGTCATTTTTCAAGAAAGTCATTAGCTTCATTTAATGAGACAGCAAAAAAATTATGGTCATGTGAAATGCAGGACACAGACATGTATAATTAGGTTTATACTCACTGACTGGACACTGTTGATAGTCCACACTGAGTTTCTGGGAATGACAAGGCATATAGCACAAGCAGTAATAACTCATCAATAAAAGAGCCATTGTCTTACAGAACTGATCTGAATCTCCAAGTGGTTATGCTGAGTGATAGTATTAAAGCTCTCCGGAAGTTATAAACTCTGAGATCCCACAGACTATGAGATCCCACAGACATGATTGCCTGGATTTTTTTGGACCCTTAACACTGTAGTGAGAGAACAAATCTTCTAGTGTTATGAGTGGTGTGTGTGTGAAGGGAGTGAGTAAACGGAGATAGAAAGATAGAATAAAGAGAGGGATGAGACGACTACTGGCTACACTCACATTTCAATATGAGAGAATCCAAAAACACAGGGCAAAATCCCATTCTAATATACACAATCAAATGCATATTAAAATTTCAGCAATAATGGAAGAAAACAAATTTTGAATAATCTAGATATTTTGTCTGTTTTTCAGTTTTAAAATACCTTCTTATTATTATACTTTATATTAAATATAATAGTGTCATTTGGTGTCTGATGAAAGGACAATACACAAAGGAAAAATTCAAGGAAAAAAGTGATGGAGCTATAGGGACAACCAGAAATTGAGGAAAAGAAGGAAAGAAGCAGAAGGAAAAATAAGTGGACTTTTCAGATAACAATGTAAAAAATAGTTTTTAAGCTATATATATATTGAAGATCAATATCCTGAGTGTGTTAGTTAAAAAGACAATTGTAGGAAAATACACTGTATATAAATACTTATATATATATACAGATATACAAAGTATAAATACACACATATATATAAACATATTAAAGAAAATATACTATCTTTGTCATATGTGTTTGTGTGTGTTCTAGTGTAATATCTCAAATAGAAAAGAAGAGAACAAAAATTCACAAAGTACTTGGCTGTCTGCTCTCTTAAATATTTCTATATTTGCTGGCCTATATTGTATTGAGTTACTGAGTTACTTAACCATGCTGAATCCTTACATGAAACGAAGGATATGCACCACTCTTTGTTGATTTGTCCTGGTAATTACACGAGACACTGTGTAATTTACCATAACCTTCTGAGGATGTGGTATTCAGCGGAGCCAATAACTGCAACTAAGAAGTCAAGTAGGATGTGTGACCAGATACGGACCATGATGAATCAGATGAACCAGCAATGGGACAAGCATCACCTTCAGGTTTTTATTCTGAGTAGTTGCCCTTCACTCTTCTTTCCTCTTTTTGTACATTGAATCTCTGCGTTTTTTAATTGAATCTCTAACCTCTGTGGACTTGTGAATATAATTCCAGTATGCTTGGAATCTTTCACCTATATTCTGGTAGCTATCATTCTGTTATGGAGGGAAAATAAAAAATGCTTTCTCTGACCTACACTTCAGAAACTTGGCCTATCATTCATCCATTTTCTTACTTTCATGGGGCTCCATTGTTCCCCGCATGTGGTAACTTCACCTCTCTCTCCCACCTTCTACCCGTAGTGAATTCGCCACGGCTCTTCTCTAAGTTGATTGTAAGTTATCCTTCCTCCTGGAATGTGTGAGACACAGAAAAGACTGTTTCAGTTCCCTTTAAGAGAAATTATTTCAGTTTTTGTTAATTCAGACACTGTTCTTCATTCGCACAACCTACAATCAGTAATTGCCTAAGGTATTTTTGTCTCAGTTTGTTGTGTCAGTGTGCAACTATATGTGACCAAGAAATTTATATTAATTCCCAAGTTAGATACATTTCTAACATGCAGGAGGAGATTTCCAGCATTGATTTAATTATTGGTTTATGTCCTATAGTTTTCTCCTGGTTATCAACTTATTAAAAGTCCAGGATTATAAAATCACTAAGGGACTTAGTTTTCATAGTTAATCCAGCTGATAAAATGAATGAAAATATTAAATGAAAATATTATAAATATATTCTTAGTTAATAAAATCTCAATTCAGAATGCAATTTTAATTTGTGCTAACTTTATATATTCTCTCTTACACAAGAATATAAATTTTTATAACATACATACATTTTCTTTTCTAAATTCAAAGCACTTGGTATTCAAATGCTATAATAATTCACTTTTCTTTGCCAAGAGAGAAAAATTGTAAGAGGAGACAGTGTTCTGAGAAATGTGATTTCTTTTTAACTTATTCTGTTGATTAAACTACAAGTGGTTTAATCAAGAAATTGATTCAGGAAAGTGGCTTCTCAGACATAATACATCAAATTAATTATTTTCTTAGAATAAATTACCTTTAATTTTTCTTCTTTAAGAGGTTAAAGTTTAATAAATGAGATTTGTTAAGGGAACCACGTCCGCTAGGTTCCGCTGCTCAGAGTCAGAGGCAGGAGCTTTCTCGACAGAGGACTTTCCCTCCCGTTATGGTTCACGCACTAGATGAATCTGTCTGTCATCTCTTTTAATTTAAACAGGCAACATTGAAGATTCTTAACAATACCTCTGACCCCTGAGAAACAGGATGTATAGCAGCCCATTAATTAGTTGTTTGAAGTGAAGGGATATGGCATGCCGAATATCACACTTCTCTGCTCCATTGCACAACGCGCCCACACCACATTCTCCATTTATATTTCTCACGACTACCAAAGAGCAAATACCCCGGGGAAGCATCATAAGTTAGGAAGTTTGATTGATGTACATTAGGCAGTCAATGACTTGTTCTATCTGGAGTATTTTCCTTTTTGCATGAAGGAAAGATGGTCAAAATATGTATCAGACCTCAAATCAAATTAAAGCCCAGAAGATTTCCTTGCTATGCTGTTTTTTGTTTCATACATAAATTTACATAAAATTGAGTTACTTTAGATTTCATATCTATTTCAATTTTCCTTCCATTCTAGATATTCTCAAATGAAAAGCCGTTTCATAGAACACTGTGTTAATTGTTTGAGGAGAGTAACACAATCAACTCAGCTACTTTCTAATTTAAGTTTTGGGGGCACAATTGTTCTTTATGAATATTTCACCTAGCTATAAATTTATAAATTATTCACATTCAGAGTCAGTGTAAGAAACATGAGAGAAAATAGCATTAGCAAGAAAAATGACACTGGAGTCTTGCCATTCCTTTAATTTTGCTAGTGACTTTTTGCCCTTTCTGTGACACAAATGTCTCCTCCAAATAAATTTGCAACTGTGCTCACTCAATATGAAGAAAAATTTTTAAGTTCACCATTATATTTTTCCATAAAAGAATAATTATTCACTCTCCATAATTTCACTACTTCATAATATTACAAAATAACCCCATTTAACTAGAGATATATAATTTTAGAGGAATTAGAATTGATGAACATTTGTCAAAGTTCATGCAGTGCCATCTCATAATCTATATTGTAAACATCTGGATATGGGGGATTTCTAGTAGAACAACTGCTGCTCTTAAAATATCATATTTTACCTGTGTAAATTAGCATATATATCTATATATATAAGTCTCATTATATGAGAAGCTGATGTTAGAGTGCTTCAAATTCAAAACTGGCATAAACTACAGAGTGAAGTCAATATCATCCTTAGCTACATAAAAAAAAACTTGTCTCAGAAAAGATAATAATAATTTTAAAAACAATAACTCATTATCTGTGACTTCCTCAGTTAAATAGCTTCACGCTGATAATATTATGGCACATTGAATTTTCTATACATTATTTTATATCATTTTTTTTCAACATTACGAATAGGTTAGAGGTTAAGTTAATTCTGTTGGCTGGTGGTGATGTTTTATTAGGAATCCATGACTTTCATCTGTGACCCATTTGTTGCAGATTTTAATCTTAATAATATGACCAAGTTCTATTTTACATCAAGAATTACAGTACTGCTACAAGTTCTAAGATATGTGATCAATTCATTGTTAAATTTCCCTTTCGATTGTTTCTAAGTACATACATCTGCTAAATCTGCTTCCAGCTTCTCTGTTAATGTGATAATTTAGTTATTTCACAGCAATGCTTCAGACGGATACTTTCTCCTGTAGCGTAATACACTCGGAGTCTTTTGTTTTGATGTTTGGAGATCTCTCATGTCTTCTTTGACTATATAGATACATGTCTTTTTTGTTAAAACATAACCTAAGGGAGCAAATGCACTCTTTATTATTCAGGAGGCTTAGTTTTATGCATAGCTGGCTCATTATCCCTTTTATTCCATTCTGTCCTTCAGTTGAACTGAATAAAAGATGTTCAGGAAGATGAATCTTAAAAGGCAGAATATGTTATTTCTTCAAGGAACTAAAATTCAGTTCACACTTTACTACTGAGTTTGGAAGGGTATGCAGCATCCTAATTTCAAACTACTAAAAAAATAACACTTCTCAGGTGACTTAGGAACAAAATGGATTTTTACTGTGTTAGAACAAATATTAGGTATTGTTCAGATAAGTAATCAAAATATCTATTTAGAAAAGATTTTTAAATTAATTGGAGGAATGATGAGAGCAAGAACAAACCAAGGAAGTTCAAATCTGTATTACTACTAAAAATAGCATTTTCTTTAATTTTTAAAAGTATAATATAATTACATCCTTTTTCCTCTCCTTATTTTCCCTCCCAACCATCCCATATCCTCCTTTTGTTCTCTTTCAAATTCAGGGCCCCTTTACATATTGATTGTTTTTATGTACATATATTTGCATGTATATGTTTATGCTGTATATAAACATGTATATGATGTAAATACACACACACTCACATATAGATAAAACCTGCTGAGTCTGTATGTTACTTGTATGCATATTTTTAGCAATTATCACTTAGTATTGAAGAATCAACTGACGCTCTTCCACACAGTGGGCAATTTCTCCCACTCTCATCGCTCCTTTGTTACTTGTTGATCTTCGTGTAGGTTTGAGGCCTCATGTCCTTCTGTATCCTATTCACATTGGTCTGTGCATTGTTGTCTTTCTTCATTTTATTTTATTTTTTCATTTTCATTTAATTCACTTTATCCAGTACTGTACCAAAGATTCCTGTTATGACCCAAGTCCTCTTCTAGGACTGAAAGTTCTTCAGTCATCTTTGATACCCACCATGCTCGAAACATTTCTCACTACTATAATTCCATCCATTCTGGATCTTTTCAGTGATGGCCTGTGTTTAATCCTCCAATGCTAGCACACGTAGTTATCACGAACTGGAACAAAAGACTTAACTTTTATGGTTCTAGAGAATGTGACATGAAAACACCAAATCAAGGAAAACCTAGAACTCCTGGCAAAGCCATCACTGACCATTATTTATCTGTTCTCATGTCTTTATGGGGACAGAATAATTCTATAAGAATCTGCTATAAGGACACTAGTATTCATAAAGAACCAAGTTCCTTTCAAAGTCCATTTTCATGTAATACTTTATTTATAGAATTTATTCTAAATTGTTCTACTCAAAGGTCAGAACAAGACATGCAAGTTAAAGTTATTCCCATGTGAAAAATACAACTTTAAATCTCATTAATGCAACATTTTCTATTAAATCTTAAACTGCTCCTCAATGATATATATGTATATATGCACCACAGTGGTCTTTTCTCAGTCATCCCTTGGAAAATATGTGTAGACATTATTGCCACTTAAACCTCCTAGTTTTATTTTACATAGTGAATTGCAGTAAATAATACAATAATGATGGTGATGATAATCATAACGATAATAATAATAGGACAGGTGGTTGAAAATCTCTTACAGGGCAGAATTGGAGTATACATCTACTGTTAAACAAAAGGCATATTTGAGATTAGGCAGGAGTATGAACATTCTTTGATATTAAAGTGATGATCCTTATATTTCCTATTGATTACTCTTGTATGGATTAAAGATAATCTTTAATAATAGGTTACCAATCATTAAGAATGATGAATAAATTTATTTGCATTTTATACTTGCACATACATAATATTCAGCATAATATCTTTTTTATGTGAATAGGCTTAGGGTGATCTACACCTTTGCTTTCATCCACCGTCTTTTTACTAGTCATTTCTTATTTTTCATACTTTATTATCATCACTAAAATGGGGGTTTACTGCTAATTAAATCCACACTTTCTAACTCTTTCTAAACTCTTGCTGGCTGGTTTAACTCAGCTATACTGACTTAAACTCTCCTTAAGCGGACTGATTCAATCCGGCATCTCTCAGACTCTCACTGAGTTGCTCGGCTTGACCTCAAACCCCTAACTCTAGCAATTTCTCTGATCTTCTGACCCTCCTCCCTCCCTCCTCCCTCCTCCCTCCCTCCCTCCTCCCCCTCCCCTTCCTCCTTTTTTTTTTAATGGTAGCCAACAGTGAGAAAATCTTAAAGCAATCTCTCCCTATTAAATATCATATTGAACTTTTAGCTAGAGGAATTAGAAAACTAAAGGAGATCAAGGGTATACAGATAGGAAAAGAAGTCAAATATTGCTATTTGCAGAAGGCGTGATAATAGACATAAACAAGTCCAAAAAAATCTGCCAAAGAACTCGTAGAACTCATCCAGATTTTCCAGTTTTGGTGAGTATAGACTTTTGTACTAGGATCTGATGATTTTTTTTTAAATTTCCTTGGTTTTTGTTGTTATGTCTCCCTTTTCATTTCTGATATTGTTCATGTGGATACTGTCTCTGTGCCCTCTGGTTAGTCTGCCTAAAGGGTTTATCATCTCATTAATTTTCTCAAAGGACCAGCACCTGATTTTGTTGATTATTTATATAGTTCTCTTTGTTACTGTTTGGTTAATTGTTTTCAGCCTGAGTTTGATTATTTCCTGCTGTCTATTCCTCTTGGGTGTATTTGCTTCCTTTGGTTCGAGAACTTTCATATTCGCTGTTAAGCTGCTAATGTGTGTTCTCCCCTGTTCTTTTTGGAGTTACTCAGAGCTATGAGTTTTCCTCTTAGCACTGCTTTCATTGTGTCCCATAAGTTTGGGTATGCTGTGCCTTCATTTCATTAAATTCTAAAAAGTCTTTAAGTTTTTCTTTATTTCCTCCCTGACCAAGTTATCATTGAGTAGGGAGTTGTTTAGCTTCCATGTGTATGTGGGCTTTGTGTTGTTTTTGTTGTTATTGAAGAGAAGCCTTAGTCCGTGGCGATCTGATAGAATGCAAGGGATTACTTCAATCTTCTTGTATCTGTTAAGGCTTCTTTTGTGATTGATTATATGGTCAGTTTTGTAGATGATACCCTCAACAGAGGAATGGATACAGAAAATGTGGTGCATTTACACAACGGAGTACAACCAAGCTATTAAAAACAATGACTTCAGGAAATTCTTAGGCAAATGGATAGAACTTGAAAATATCATCCTGAGTGAGGTAACCCAGGCACAAAAGAACACACATGGTATGTACTCACTGAGAAGTGGATATTAGGTCAAAATTCAGAATACCCATGATTCAACTCGCAGATCATATGAAGCTCAAGAAGAAGGAAGACCAAAGTCTTCAGTCCTTCTTTGAATGGGGAACAAAATACCGACAGGAGGTAGAGGGTAGGAGGGACTTTGGAGGAATACAGGAGTGGGGAGGGTAAAAAGAGGGAACAGCATTAGGTGTGGGAAGAGACAGGTGAGATATACCGAAGGTCAGGAAATTGAACTGAGGTGTGTAGCTATGGGGGATAGAGAACTGGAGGTAGCCACCAGAAAGTCCCAGATGTCAGAAAAGCAAGAGGATACAAGGACCCAATGGGGATGAGATTAGCTGAAATACCCAACAAAGATGAAGGAGAACCTATAGAAATCATATCCAGAGGTTAGGCAAGGACCCCGTTTGGGAGAGCTCCCTCCCCCAACTCATCTCCAAAATTTTAACCCAGATATGCTCCTATTTAAAGGAAATATGAAGACATAGTGGAGCAGAGGCTGAAGGAAAGGCCATCCAGAGACTGCCCCACCTGGGGATCCAGCCCATATACAGACACCAAACCCAGACACTTTTGTGGATGCCAAGAAGTGCATGCTGACAAGAGTCTAATAAAGCTATCTCCTAAGAAGCTCTGCCAGAGCCTCACAAATACAGATGAGGATGCTTGCAGCCAAAATTGAACTGAGAAAGGGGACCACAATGGAGGAGTTAAAGAAAAGACTCAAGAAGCTGAAGGGGCTTGCAATATTAACCAACCAGATCCCCCAGAGCTCCCAGGTACTAAACCATCAACCAAAGAGTACCCATGGAGGGACCCATGGCTCTAGCCGCTTCTGTAGCAGAGAATGGACTTTTCTGGCATCAGTGAGAGTAGAGGCTCTTGTTCCTGTGAAGGTTCGATAATCCAGTACAGGGGAATGCAAGGGTGGTGAATTGGGAGTTGCTGGTGGGTGGGGTAGCACCCTCATAGAAGCTGGGGAACAGGGGAAGGGATAGAGGGTTTGTCGAGGGGAAACCAGGAAGGGGAATAACATTTGAGATGTAAATAAATAAAATATCTAATAAAAAAAAGAACTACTGCTGGTATACAGCTTCAGCAAAGTGGTTGGGTATCATTAGTATCATTAGCCTTCCTTTATACAAACAGCAAGTGGGCTGAGAAAAATTATACACCTGTAATAGCCACAAATAATATAAAATATCATTGTGTAACTCTAACCAAGCAAGTGAAAGTTATGTATAAGAGCAGCCAATTTTTTGACAATCAGAATAGATTGTCCTCCATAGCAACAAAATATTCATTTATTTTAGAAAGCTCATCCAAACTCTTTTGCTCAGGATTCCTTGAGCAATTTATAAAAATTTAAAACTTTCTCCAGTTGTATTGTTTTCTCCTGAACCCTTATCATCGTTGTTGTTTCAGAGGGATGCTGGGATCGTCTAGCGTATGTCTCAAAACTCATACTCGTATTTATTACTGTTTCCGAACAGCTTCCACAGTATATATATATACATATATATATAATATTTGTTTACAGTAATGTTTCAGTTCACTGTACCAAAGCCTCTATTGATATAGGATTAAATGTTTGGGTTTGTGTATTTTATTAATACATATTTTTCCATAATAAATCATTCACACATACACATTGGATTTAGTATAGGGGAGGGGGAGGGGATAGAGGGTTAAGGATGTGAAACTGGAAAAGGAGATAACATTTGAAGTGTAAATAAAAAATATTCAATATAAAAAAAAGAATATCCACATACTCTGAGATACATTTAGAGTTTAAAAATTGACAAGCATTCTTTTTTTCAAAACCTGACTAAATTCATGACAGGTCCTACTATGTCATAGGATACATAAATTAAAATATATAAAAAGACAGACCAACCATGCTTTTTTCAGTTTTTGACAATTATTTTCTATTAAATCTCTATCTAGATTATCTCTTCAGATGAGCCAAACTAAACGTGAAGAGGAAATATTCAGTGTATAGCACCTGCATCTCTACTACTCATTGTTGAAGATTTCAATGTCAGTAGGCAAATCTACAGTGCCAACTGTTTATTTAAATCCTATATAAACATCATCCAAACACATAGGTCTTAGCTAATTAGCATTCAGTTATTTCGAGGTCAGCAATACATGCTCTTCAAATGTTCGTCACAAAGTCTATCCTAATACAATTGCACCAGAAATTTTTTAAGTTTCTATAATTTTGCATACACATGCCTAGTCACATAACTAATTAACATTTAGTAAATTACTTCTATTATCATTATATTATTATATATATTTGCTCTTTTACCAATTAACTATTTGAGATTAAATTAGTCTCAAACTACCAAGTTGGAGACGCCATATTTAAACCTCACATCACAGCTGTGCTAGAGAAGGCCATGCGCATTCTATATGGGAGGATGAAAAGCCTTGCATTAACCAGTTCTTCAGATATTTCCCTCTCTGCCATTGGACAAACCTGACTAATTATGGGTCATAATTAAAATATTCATAGCTTTACTCATACCCATATATTAAAAGCTTGTGCTTCTTCTCTGACGATTCTGTAAGACCTCAGTACTACCTTCTTGTTTTATGAAATATAATCCCATTTAGTTCTTCTGTTATGCACACATAAGTACTCCTCCTGCGTATGAGGCAGTTTGCCATATTACAGGACAGAGAAACTCCTAGTAGAATGTTTTCTGTTTATTCTGAAAAATCTCTATCGCTTGAGGAGCTCTAATTTCTCAGCATATTGGCAAATGTTAATGATTTCTGGTAACAAAATTTATATCTCAATAATGTTTTGTGCAGCTCTTTGATGGATATTGTTTGGATAATATTTAATACCTTAAAGGGTCATGTAATCTTGGATACATTGAGACTGTGGTACTCTGTTTCCAAATTCCTGTATATTCTACTCATTTTCATCTAGAAACCCTTGACATAATCATGTCTTTAGGAAGAGTCCTCGGACAGCATTTTTGTATGTGGCTTGTAAGTCTTGTTCCTCATCTCCCTTAAAAGGTACATCATAGTATCAATCATGACCCTTATTGGTTTTTTCCAATTATGTATTATTGCTACATTTTCTCTCTTATAAAAATCAAATCTTCTTATGCTATACCTTTATTTCCAAAATGTTCTGATATATATTATTATTTAGAATAGCATGCGTCAAGCAAATTAATTTATTAATCTTAAAACAGTCATGTTTCCAGTCTAGACCATTCAAAATTGAATGAGATCTCCAAAACTTATTAACCATTTTTATTATTAATTACTGGTTTAAATTAATGCCTAGTGGATTACAGACACTTGATAGCTGTAGATTTAAATTTCTCTTTGATTGATTGAATTTTAGGATTAATTTTTATAGATGTAGAAGAAAAACAGAAATGGTAACAGTTTATAATTGAAGTATGTGTTATCTTATAAAAATCATCATTGGCTTAATCTCAAAATTAGTCTTTTGAGTGGCAGTCAAAATCATGGTTGATATCTTTTGATCAGAAATTTACAATAAAAAGTCATAATCAAATCAATGTTATTTTATTAACTCTGTTTTAGCAGATACTTCACTTTGATTTTGAAAGAATGTCTTTACAGTATTCCCAAGCATTGTAAAATTGTTTTATTATGAAGCTCCTGAAGCAACTCATAAGTGACTTGACACCTCACAGGGAGCAATTATTGCCTTAGGTAGGAAACTTGAGTGTTTGTTTGGCTTTCATGCACCATGAAGGAGAAAGGTCGCTCTACTAGCAAAAAAGATAATGATGTTTACACTACGATTATAAAGAGTTATTATTTTTCTTGAAAAACTGCCTGAAATCTTTTCTAAAGATCAAAGCACTTGTTCGAAGCACATTTAAATTACCTTGATCTCTGGATGGAAGGACTTGTATTACAAAATCTCTGTTTCTTTACTCATTATTTACTGTGTGAGTGTGTGTGAGTGTGTGTGTGTGTGTGTGTGTGTGTGTGTGTGTGTATAAAACCCACATATAGAATTCAAAGAACAATCACTAAAATTGAATTTGTTCTCTTCTTCTGCACTGTGGGTCTTGAGATTGGTTTCAGATAATCAGGCTTCTTGTAAAGCACCTTTTCCTACTGAGCCATATTCCTATCCCTGGTTGTCATTTCTGAACTTCTAAAGTAGTATATAACTATCTTAATTGGTTTTTCCTTTTTCCTTTTCAAAACAAGGATTTTACGTGTAGCCCTGGATGTCCTGGAACTTGATTTGTAAACCAGACTGGCCTGAAATTCGCAGGGATCCATCTGCTCAGATTATTTTATACCACCATTTATATACCACCACCACCATTTATTAAAAAAATTATAATTTTTAATAAATGAACCATTACTTGACAAACTATGCATCTGATCCTCTTTTATAGATTCCATTTCACATGTTAGCTTTGAATATTATTTAATCACCAGCATTGACAAAGCCTAAAGGCAGGGAATTACATGTTTTAAAAAAATTGCCATATTATATAATATGTTTATAAAACATAAGCTATTTCTATATACTATTTGTGAATTAAGATTCTGAGTACCATTATTAGGTCATGTTTATTTCCTGACCTATATCATATCTAAATCATCACAGAACTAAAAGGAGCTTTGAAAACTTGACATGGCAATGCTGCAAAGATGAGTCAGTCAACAAAGGAACATGGCGTGAAAGCCTGCATGACTCAGACCTTCAGAATCCCCATAAATGTGGAAGGAGAGAGCCAGCTATCAAGACTCACTGACATCCACTTTTACGTTTTAAATAAAATTTATCTTTTATCTGATACATACATGAATACAAAGTATCATGGTCGTATTCAGACCCCACTTTCTTCTTCCAGCACCTCCCAGACCCATCTCTAAGACACTTTTCTCCCAAATTTGTATTCTCCTTTTTTTAACCCCTTGAATCCAATTAGTTCTGCCCCTATGCACATTTGATGGTGGATCATCTATTGGAACCTAAGCTATCTACAAGAGATAACATCCTTAAATAAAATTAATCCTCCAATATCTCAGCAGCCTGGAATACACAAGTTGTACTCTTTTAAGGCATGAACATCATGAAATCTTTTGCCTTATTGCTGGTATTTTGACTGGCTTGATCATGATCAGGTTTTATGTATACAATTACACACACTGAGAGTTCATGTGTGCAGAAGCTTGGTCATGTCTGGAAAATAGTTTCACAGGAGTCCTTCCAAACTTCTGATTCTTAAAGTATTCCTTCCCCTTCTTGTGGAATGTTCCATGGACCTTCAGAAAGTTTAGCGTGATGTGAATGTCTCGGTTATCATTAAACACCAGGTATGAGACTTTATATTATTCACTATCTGCTGCATAAATGAACTTCTCTGTAGTGGTCGGATCTCTAGTAATTTGTGCACATAAAGGAAAGGATAAATATCAGGTGACATTAAATATATTTATTGTATCATGTCATGTATAATTTACTCAACTTAATCTCTGTATGATACTTCGTCTTCCCCCAATTTTTAAAGTTGTTATTTGTTCTTACCTATTATTTTATTAAAATTTTAGTTAAAATATAATTTCATTACTACCCTCTTCCCTGACTAATCCCAACCATATGTGTCTATCATTTTCTCTCAAACTGATAAATCCTGTTTTTGTTCCATATATGAGCATGTGTGTGTACATATGGGTATGTGTGTGCACAAATGTATAAATGTGATGAACTAAATATGTTTATTCTGGCTTTTGCTTTATGTGATTTCAGGACTTACCTTTTTTTTTTTTAAGAGGCGAAAGACCATGCAGGGGTCAACTTTAATACTGAGGTTGACCTGTTTTGGGTTAAGGAAGAGGTGCCCTCCTTTCCCGGTAGGCCCTAAGGGTATGTAAGACCCTTTGTTCCTCAAAGACCAGAGGACCAGAGATTGTCCATTATCAAACAAGTGTAGGGCTCTGGAGGTCACCTCCCAGTTCTGTGCCTCCTGGGCGTTGGTGGCTTAGTGTGTCCAGGACACCATCGGGTACATGTCCATTAAAACAGGGTCTTGTCACCAACTTCAACATGCCTTTCTTCTGTGAACAGACTCCCAAGTCAGGCTCCTAGATTTGTCCATTCAGCAGGATGGCCCCTGGTCCACCTCCCCGAACATGAGAGGCTCAATCAAGTCTGAGGTGCCAAAGATGCTCCAAGAGACTGGGAGAACACCAGTATCCTAGGGTTTCTGTCACTAGCCTGCAGGGAAACAGGGATAACAGGATGCCAGGCAAGGTAAGAACTCCTCAACTGAAGCCCCCACCAGCTCATGTGAGCAGGAGATACAAGAGAAGGGAGCACAGGGACCCCGAGGCCTGAGGTGCTTCCTCACAGAAGAGCGCAGGTCACACGGGCTGGGTCAGCATGAGGACAGCAGCAGGAGTAGTGGGCTGCGGCCAACGTGGGGTCCACAGCGGCCTGAAGCTGCGCCTGGGCCTGGCTGGCCGAGTGTCCACTTAGTCCAGGAGCAGAAAGAGGTGAAGGTGCATCCAGACTAAACTGCAAAGGGGCACAATGTGACGCCCTGACGTCAGCTCCCGTGAAAGCTGCTGCTCCAGCCATCGGCACCTGCACTGGCCCGTCCAGCCCTTCAGGCCTCCTGGGAGCCCTCAGGGTTGACTCACAGCCAAAGGCTCTGTGGTACAGTCCTAGGAGAATCCCTATGAGTCTCTGGAGGTTACGAAGCGGCCACCAGCTCTGCCTGCCTGGATCTGGCCTTGGCTGGGGCTTCTTTCTGGGCTTGTGTCAGGCAGGGGCTCTGAAGGAACCTCTGGTAACTCGATTTGTTCCTGAGTGATTGCATTCAGCTCTTCCAGGATGGCATCCTCGTCCTCCTGGGTGAAACTTTCTGCCAGCAGCTCATCAATTTGCCTCTGGTACTCCACGGCCTCCTGGGTCTGGTCCAGGATCCTCTCCACCTCCTCTATGGACATCACCTGGTGCTTCTTATTCAGACATTCGTTCCCCACCTGAAGCCCCTCCATCACCTTCATCTCGATCTGCATGAACTCAATGCTCTGAACCATGGCTTCCAGGCTGCTGATCTGGTTTTCTGTCCTATTGAGCAGTTGCTCCCGGTACCTCTTCTTCTTGAGGAGCAGCTTGGCCCGTTCTTTCCTGCCATCAGCAGCTGCCTGGCCAAAGCCCGTTCCCTCTCCAGCTGCTGCGTGACCCTCTTCTGGTACTGCCTCAGCTTGTCTCTCTGCTGCTTCAGTTGCAGGATGGCCCTGTCCTGTTCGGTGACCCGGCTCTGCTTCTTGCGACCGACCGAACAGGTTGCCCATGGCGGCCCCGCGCCGGCCCGCCGAGCCCGTGCCGCCGCCCCGTGTGGCCACCGTCAGGATTTACCATTTTTTAATAGATAACCATTGAGGTAGTTTATCCCTTCTCAGAGGCTAATTCTCCCATGTTCAGGAGTCCTGCCATCACTGAAACTTTTGTTTGGGATAAGACCCTGTAATATGTTCCGCTTCCATCGTATCATATTTATAGATATGACCTTTTGTTAGGTATTATTTTTAGGCAGTCCTGTATTTCTGATATTATAGATGTGACTTACCTGTTTCTTAGAGACATAATTTCACAAAAGACTTTCTGGGCTCTGGCTCTTATAATCTCTTTCCCTTCTTCTTGATATTTCCTGAGCCTTCGATGAGGGAGTCTGCAGATATATCAACTGGAACTGCATGCCACAGAGTGCGTTGTTCTTTGTCTTATAACCCATTTTTTAATTTCTTTAATGGTCTTCAATTTCTATAAAGCAGGCTTTTTTGATGATTAGTGAGAGGCACCTATCTCTTTGAGTATAAGAATAAGTTTTAGAAAACTCTTAGCAATTTTATTGGTCTAGTTGGGGTAGTTGTATCTCCTTGAAAATCCATGATCTCTCTAATTCATGGCTACTTGAGTTTTTATTGTCAAGGGTGATTCTTTTCCTACTTACTTGGCTTTAGGGTCAATGAGACAGTTTCTGGGTGTTGCCAATACATGAGTGCCACTTTTGGAACTTTGGGGTATCTTGCCATGATTGTCATTGTTAAAGTTCATTGGTGGAATGTTGGGGGGCAGAAAGAAAGGGTGGTTGAGTAGGAGAACACCCTTATAAAATAAGGGAAGTGGTTAGGATAGGGGGCTTATGTCTGGAAAAACAGAAAAGGGAATAACATTTGAAATGTAATAAAAAATCCAATAAAAATAAAAAGAACTGACAAATGCAAAAGAAATGAAATATAGCCACTGAAGTCTCTCGTCTCCTGGCAGCCTACATAGTACTTTATGATTCAATGAAAGCTGAACTGTAGATGGAGACTTTCATGTTAGCTTGAGATCTAGCATTCTAAGTACTATATCCAGTGTGTAGGCTTTCTTGAACAAAAGGGATGAATGTACCCTCAACATTTGAGAGGCGACCAAGGTAGCAGCAATAACGGTTATCAATTTAAACATTCAACTCATTTATAGGAACTGTCATAGTATTGTTTAGATTGGTTTGTGGCCCAGCCACTTTGTGAAGCATCAACACTTTTCCCAGCAAAATAATGTTGCAAACTGTCATTCCATTTCAACTAAAACAAGGTCTATTGCCTTTATTGTGTTAGGAATTCCAGAGACACTCTTGGGAATCCTTGTAACAGACATTAAGAACCATTCTAATACCTGCTATACTACTCTCATGACATGATTTCTGTACCTATAATGAACCATTTCCCCCCTAAGAGGCTTTTGTCAGTCTTTTATTATATCATTGGTGTGGGGTAAGGAGGAGAAGAGAAAATTAAACCAATATCTAAAGATGTTGACATCTATTATTCAAATTTTCATTAAAAGTTTATTATTTAAAGACTATTAAAAGTTTTGAGGTGATACCTTCTATGCTTCACCTTCAGGCCCATTGCTCTTCTGTAATCCAGAGGTCTGCAGCCATTGGGGACCATGAGGTGAGATATCTTCCCCAATTCCCTGCCTGAGTGTGGTTCATCTGAGCAAACCCAATAGTAGCAAATTCTGCCCTGTCTCCGCTGCACTCCATTCACTGGGCCATACCTCTGCCTGCAGCTCTGGGGTCCTGACGCCAGTCAGCAGACCTAGGTGAGATCCCCAAGCTGCAATGCCCTGCCCTTTCTGTCCCCCAGGAAGTCCAGCATCTATGAGATCTTCCTTGTCCCCTCTGCAGTCCATCTTCTGATGCACACATCTACCTGCAATCCTGAGACCTGAAGCCACCAGGGACCACCAGCTCTGCCTGCATTTCCAGAGGCCTGTTGCCACCCAGGATAAGGAGCTCTATTTGCAACCACAGAGGCTTGCTCCTATCAAAGACTCCCAGCTCTACTTGCAGAACCTGTTGCCATCAGGAACTACCAGACCTGCCAACCCAGGGAGAATAACAGTGCTAAAGGCCAGTATAAGAATAAAATCACCCAATGCCAAGACAGTATGGCACACCCTGAACCTAGATATTGTGTTACAAGAAAAGCCCAATGTGCTTTATCATCAGGGAAATGCAAATCAGTACAAATGTGAGATTCTACCTTATAGCAATCAGAATGGTTGAGATTAAAAAAAAAAACTCAAGGGACTGCACACGCTGGAGAAGATATGGAGCAATGGGACTACTCCTCCATTGCTGGTGGGAGTGAATACTTGTGCAACCACTTTAGAAATCAATTTAGCAGTTCCTCAGGAATTGGGAATAGTTCTACCTCTAGACCCTTCTATATACCACTCCTGCACATATACTGAAAAGTTACCCCACCATAACACAAGAACACTTGATTAACTATATTCAGAGTCTTTATAAATAATAGTCATCAACTCAAACCAACCCATGTGTCCCTTCACTAAAGATTGGATAAAGAACATGTGGTTCATTTATACAATGGAATACTACTTAGCTATGAAAAACAAAGACATCATGAAATTTTCAAGCAAACTGGATGGAAGTAGAATATACCATCCTGAGTGAGGTAACCCAGACCTAAAAGGATATGCATGGTATGTATTCACTGTTAAGTGGATATCAGCCTTATAAAGTACATGATTCCCACACTCTCACCCACAGACCCCCAAGAAGCTAAATAACAAGGAGGACCCAAGTAATATGTTTGAATCTCAATCAATAGGAGAAGTAAAATAATCTTTGGAGGTGGATTGAAGGAAGGAAGGGGATGGGAAAAAGTCCTACAGAGGGGAAGCAGTAGAGGGGATCACGTGTAGGGAGAACAAGGCAGAGAGGGCAGAAAAAGTTAAGAGAAATAAGCAGTAGGTAGGGGTGGCATAGTTTTAAGAATTGCCAGAAAGCTCCAGGGAGTCTATGAGCATGACTCTAGCTAAGACCTAGCAGTAGGGGATATAGAGTCTGATGTACCAACCTCTCATAGCCAGGTGGGACTCCCACTGTAGGGATAAGGACACCAACCCATCCACAAAACCTTTGACCCAAAACTTGTCCTGCCTACAAGAAATTTAGGGACAAAGATGAAGCAGAGAATCAGTGAGGGGTGGTGGACCACGAGAGGAAACCTGGTAAGGTCAGACTAAGGATAGAAGCCAAGGAGATCCTGAAGGGATAGTAGGAGCTTTGCCTGCTCTTAACACTAGGAACCTGTCACATAGCTGCAGACCCTCACACCCTCAGAGATATGTGGCCATCAGTCAAATAGGGGCAATCCCTTCAAGCCATCCCTATTACCTCAGACCAACCAAGCCAATAGGAAGTACGTACAGACAGACCTGCAACCCACTCCAACACTGTATATAAAATCCTGTCCAGAAGGAATAAAGGTGTGTGAGAATTACTCCATCATCTGACAGTGTCAATCATAAGAGCTGTAACACCACCAGCGAAGAGAATTGTTCTCCCAAAAGTTTCACCACCAGAGGCTCCTCTGAACTCCCCTCACTGGCTAGTCAGCCTTCTGCTAGCTCAGCCCAGCTCAGCTCAGCTCAGCTCAGCTCAGCAGCCAGTATGGTGCCTTGAGCAAGGATAGCTACAGTAGTAGCAGGAGGGAGCAGAAGCAATTTCCCCTCTCTGCTCCAGACTATCCCCTTCGATTGACCTCTCCCACTTGGCCCAACAGAGATTTCTATGGGTACCCTCCAGTACACAGGCCTACAAATGAGGAAACAGCCAACCAATGATTGACCCAAATTGAGACCCATTCCATGGGCAAGAATTAATCCCTAACACTATTAATGATACTCTGTTATGCTTGTAGACAGAAGCCTAGGATAACTGTCCTCTGAGAGGCCCCAGCCAGCAGCTAACTGAAACAAATGCAGAGACACACATCCAAGTATTAGATGGAGCTCAGGAATCTTATGGAAGATTTGGGGGAATGATTGAGTAACCAGGAGGAGATAAGAACTCCATAAGAAGGCCAATAAGTCAACTAACCTTGAGCCTTGGCAGTTGCCAGAACCTGAATCTCCAACCAAACAGCACACATGGATTGGTCTTAGTCCCCTAAACATGTGTGGCAGATGTGCAGCTTGGTGTTCTTGATGGTTCCCTAGTAACTGCAGTAGAGGCTGTCTATAACTCTGCTGCCTGCAGTTGGGCTCCCTTCCCCTAGCTGGACTCCTAGCTGGACTGCCTTGTTGAACCTCAGTGAGAGAGGATGTGCTTAGTCCTGCTGCTACTGGATATAACATGGCTGGCAGGGTGATGCCCCAGGGGGATTTCCCTTCTCTGAGGCAAGAGGCAGGAGAGGGATTTGAATGGGTGGGGATGGGAGGAAAGGAGGAGAGGTGGCTGTGATGTGGAGGAGGTAAAATGAATGGAGGGATGAATTAATGAAAAGAAAATCAATGCTAATTAAAAAAACTTTAAAACTATGTTCCTGAGAGGCTCTGCCAGAGCATGACAAATACAGAGGGATGCTCACAGCCAACCATTGACAAGAACAGGGTCCCCAATGGAGGAGTTAGTGAAAGGATTGAAGGAGCTGAAGGAGTTTGCCATTCCATAGGAAGAACAAGAATACTAACCAACCAGAGCTCACAGGGACTACACCACCACCCAAAGAGCACACATGGACAGACCCATGACTCCAGCTGCATATGTAGCAGAGGATGGCCTTGTTGGGTACCAATGGGAGGAGAAGCCCTTGGTCCTGCCAAGGCTTGGTGCCCCAGTGTAGGGGAATGTTAGGGTGGGAAGTTGGGAAGGAGTGGATGGGTGGGGGAACACCATTATAGAAGCAGGGGGAGGGAGGATGGCATAGGGGGTCTATAGACTGGAAACCGAGAAAGGAGATAACATTTGGAATGTAAATTAAAAAAATCCAAAAAAAAAAAAAAAAAAAGAATATCCACATACTCTGAGATGCATTTAGAGTTCAAAAATTGAAAAACACTCTCTATTCAAAACTTGGCTAAATTCATGACAGCTCCTACTATGTCATAGGATATTGTATTATTGTGTGCGTGCGTGCGTGCGTGTGTGTGGGGGGGGGAGGGGAGATGAGAGAGGGGGACGAGGGAGAGAGCGAGGGAGGACAAAGGAGAAGGAGAGGGGGAACGGTGTAGGGAGAGAAAAAGATATGGTGGAAGGTAACGAGTGCACTGAGAAGGGGTTGGAGTGCACCAAAAAAGCAGGCCAAACCATCAGAGTGGAAACCTGGAAAAGTAAGCAATTGTCAGTCTCCTTCAAGGCAGTTTTTCTGGAGAATGCCTAATTCTGTAAAAGACATTCTCTAATGTTCTTAATTTGTTTCTAGAATAGGGACGTTCACACTGTGGTATTAAAAGGTGAAGGAGAATAGGAGATAATTGTAAATTAGGCAGATAGTCAATTATCTCGAATAAACTTTAATTACTATTACTTTCCTCTAAAATGGGTTATTTCTAAGTGCTTGTCAAACAGCAGATTTTTCACAGGGACTCTCAGAAACCCACCAATAGGTTTTTTCATGTAGGGATTTTAAATGTCTTCCTCTTACAGCATCAGGTTCCTGATTACACTTAAAAGGACTGTAATGTAAAATGCACCCTGGCCTGACACATCAGAGACTTAGAAGAGAGGCCCAACCCTATTCCATAAACTACCTAATAGAATTAAAAGTCCAAACCCCCCAAGGCATTAGATGATTGCCAGTATTTGTCCCATCCTCTGGTCAGGAGTCTGTTTCTTTGTGTTCTCTAGAGTGTTACTTTCTCTTTCAATAAATCTTGGTTGTATGTTCTGAGTGCAAACTTTTTTTCTTGGATATTATATGTATTTACATTTCAAGTGTTATCCCCTTTCTCCCTCTCCCATCCCCCCTCCTCCTGCCACTATGAAGTTGTTCCTACTCCCATGCACCCACTTCCACCTCAGCACCCTGCATTCCCCTACACTGAGAAAAAGAACCTTCACAGAACCAAGGACTTCTCCTCCTGTTGATGCCGGACAAGGCCATCCTCTGCCACATTTGCATCTGGAGCCATGGGTCCCTCTATGTGTACTCATTGGTTGATGATTTAGTCCCTGGGAGCTCTGGCAGGAGGTGGGGGGTGGAGGGATCTGGTTGGTTGATGTTGTTCTTCCTATGGGGTCCTAAACTCCTTCAGCTGCTTCAGTCCTTTCTGTAAATCCGCCATTAGGGTTGTAGTCCATTGGAATGTAGTCCATTCTGTAAACCCTGTCCTCCGTCCAATGGTTGGCTGCAAGCATCCTCATCTGTATCAGTAAGGCTCTGGCAGAGTCTCTAAAGAGACATCTATATCAGGCTCTTGTCAGCTAGCACTTCTTGGCATCGGCAATATTGACTGGGTTTGGAGGTTGCCTATGGCATGGGTCTCCAGGAGGGACAGTCTCTGTATGAACTTTTCTTCAGTCCCTGTTCCACTCTTGGTCCCTGTATTTCATCCCATGAGTATTTTGTTCTCCCTTCTAAGAAGGACTGAAGCATTAACATTTTAGTCTTCCTTCTTCTTGAGCTTCATATGATCTGTGAATTGTATCATGGATATTCTGAGCTTTTGGTCTAATATCCACTTATCATTGAGTACATACCATGTGTGTTATTTTGTGACTGGTTTACCTCACTCAGGATGATATTGTCTAGTTCCATCTATTTGCCTAAAAATTTCATGAAGTCATTGTTTTTAATAGCTGAGTAGTACTCCATTGTGTAAATGTACCACATTTTCTGGAGTGCAAACTTCTTATCCTGTAATTATCTGTTTGGCTTAAAGACAATTCAGTAAAAGACCTTTAGGTGACATATGGCATTCTTTAAGTTAAAAAATCTATCTATTTCTGAAAGTCTGTCTCATTTAAAGACATTTTTATGGTATCATTTGAGCCAATATCTGAGTGTCATAGGCAAGACAAACTGGAAACAAAATTAACCATCACAGTGTTGTGAAAGTAAAGTGTGAATCAATTGTTCTCTCTCCTAGCACATTTGGAAGTTTCGGCAAATTTAATTTTAACACCTGTGCAGTAAATATGTCTGCTTTGTACAATAAAATCCTTGGGACTTAATTTTTGCAAATTAGTATTAGGATATTATTTTTTATGTGAATAAATCTTTGGTCTTCTAAACAAACTCTCTGGGATGCCATCAACAGTTTCCCATTGTCTTCATTCCAAGTGCCGTAGTATAATCATTGAGTGTCATTAGTAAAGCAACTGTAATCAAATGATCAGTAAACTCTTAGGAGCTCCTAGACAATTTTCAAAGAGGTACAAAAATCAAATGAAAATTAATCATTATAATTATAACAACCTCATGAATTCAATGATAATCTCAAACACTTAAGGTAGAGTATTATCTGCGAATAGGCACACAAAATTGTTGTTATTCTGATCACCATTTTATCTTTCTCTAAGTAGAACCAACTGAACATAAACTAGGAATAAGGATCTGGTCCATTTGTACTTAAGATCATCTAAACCCAAACCCTAATTCATTGAAAAAAAATTCATTGAATAAATAGAATTACACCTTGAAGGACTTTGAATGGAGAAGACAGCAAAAATGTAATGTTATGTAAACAACAAGAATGCATCCTCAAAATGATACTTATACCCTTTACAGGGAATGATGTTTTAAATAATGGGCACCAAGTGCAATGTGTTTCTTTTTGCTATGAAGTATTTCCTCTCATATCAGAGAGGCACTACAGCATGGTCTCATGGGGGAGAATATAAAACTTCTTAGGACGGTGTTGGGGGAGAACTCTTCAGGCTGACCTTTTGCTAAGTTGATGATGTTCTCATTAGCAGCAACCCTGCTGATTGCCCTCAACAAAGCATAGCATCCTGCTGTTAATATAATTTCCAGTATTTTTGATTTAATGGCACAATTATAGTAAAGTTACTTTTTAAAATGTATTAGGATTTTAAGAAAAGACTTTTTATTCTATTTAATCTATTTTTTTTTACACTCCAGATTTTATGCCCCCTCCTGTCCACCCTCTGACTGTTCCACATGCCATACCTCCCCAAACCCTGTCTCGACAATGATGAGATTTTACAATGTTTTGATAAGCCTTCACTATATTCCTAAAACCTAGCAACATTTTGTTTTTAATATGCTTAATAGATATAGGGTGAGACTGATTAAAAAGGCCAATGATAGTCCAGTTTTGTTTAATACAGTTTAAGGAGAAGTAGTGATTAAACTTTAAATTAGAAATGTTTATTCTTAAAATTATCAGTCAAATTTACAATCAAATTTGGGTTTTTTCCCCCTGAAAACGTTTATCCTGTTTTTCTTCTAGTTTAGGTAATTTTTTTTCCTAACAGAATTGAATACCGCTTTCTGAAGAGTCTTGTCATTAAATAATATTTTCTGAAAAGAAGTAGCCTCTTGTGGGAAAAACCGAGACTTTGAAATCTGGCAGAACTCTGTTTTAATTTTGACTTTGCTACTTGACTAGATATGTGACCTTGAACATGTTATAGTCTCTCCTGGAACTGATTTAGCTTTTTAATCTGATTAAGGCATAAATGGAAAATTAGATAATGTATATAAATCACACAGCTCGTGATAACTGGTGCCAGAGCTTAGGCTCCTTAGCTGAGGTGTCTCGTGATTTACTGAGGGGACACAGAGGAAGCAGCTCCTCTCTCTGAGTCTCTCACCTTGACTTGTGGGGTCTTTAAATAATCTGTAAATTATGTGATTTAATTTTCATGTTGGAGGCTTTATGTTTATGTTTATTGCTTCTGAGACTCAATTGTTTGCCTAGGACACTTTCAATTGTGTTTGACAATTTAAACGCAAGCCTTAAAGGGAGCTTAAATACCAAGCACAAAGGACCATTAGGAGCATCCTGAAAGATTTCAGAAAGATGAAGACTTCAATAGGTGATCATTCGTCTACAAAGCAGCCACAAGCACATAGTGTTCCATGACAAAATACATAGTTTCTTATGTCTTGTTTTCATACATTTTCCATGATCGTAGATCGCTCTCCTAACACACACACACACACACACACACACACACACACAATCACATGCTTTCCAATGGTCAATGAGAACCCAATCACATGACAGACCATTGATAACTGAGAAATTATTTAATTTCCTTCCATTTCATATAACAGTGGGGAGTTGTTGTCTATTACAGGATGAATTGAGACTATGCTGACTGAGAATACTAATTTTTCTGTCAAGCACTGGATAGAAGAAATGTTAAAGACTTATGATATAAAAAACTCTGCAGAATTTCTAAGAAATAGTGAGGTTCAGATTTTTGCAATCTTTAAAAAAAAACAGAGAAAGCTGGGAATTTTGTTAATATTTGAAGTAATTTAGTTTCTCATATTCAAATATGGTATACTGTATTCAATATATTTTAAAATATACTTTATCTGGACACACATAAAGCTGGATGCATGTGCATATACATATACTTTCACACACATACACATACAAATACATATATATCTTACTCATCCTTCAATACATAGACAGCAAGATCCATATTTAAATATTAGATACTTCTTAATGAAAATATGTGGATTTGAACAAAAACTATTTGAAAGATTTAACATTTCTAAACTATCTCTAATGATCTTACATTCACTTGTCATTTGGCTATGCATTTAAATAATTCACAAATAATTTTGGATGAAGTTTCTAGTTTTGGCACATGCTACCTGTAGTGCGTTGGTTTGAGGCTGCTTGTATTCTAATACTAAATACTGGGGATCTCAACATGTGGTAGTCTCCGATGAGCAGATCCCTATGTACACCAGGTGATGCTACATGAACCTTGCTCCGAATTTAATTGGCCAATGAAAGGCTAGAGCCTGTGATTGGACAGCAGGAGGAAAAAGGTAAAACTTGAGGATTAGGTGAGGGTGTTTCAGAGAGAGGGAGAAGGAGAAGAAAGAAGACAGAGGTGGAAGGGCTGCCTCGACAGCAGATGCACCATGAGCTATGGCCAGAAGAAACAAGTAACAAGGGACTTCACAGCTGGGGGAAAATGTGAGAATATCTCCATACCTGCTCAATCTAGTGTTACACTTTGTTAATAACACACCTGGGTTGTGTGTCTCTTATATAGGCTAGTTAGAGTTATGAATTTATTTTACAACTACCAACATTCAACTGGGAACCAGAGGAAAGCTTCTATATTCCTCCATGCCTTGCCCTGGGCATAGGGATAAGCAGCTTTACAGAGAATACATGATCAGGTATTGGGTGAGGGAACGATCGAGGCCCTGAGGGCCATCAGAAAGAATGGAAACAGGCAACCTCGGGAGGTAGGAGGTGGGGGGAACCTCATGAATGTACCAGAGACCTGGGAGGTGAGAGACTCTCAGGACTCAAAGGGAGGGGTCTTAGAAGAAATGCCCTACAGCAGGGAGAGGGAACTTGTAGAACTCACCTCCAGGAGAAAGACAGGGCATCTTTCTTTGGAGGTATAGGGTTCTCATCCCATAGTCAAAAAGTCAGACCTATAATTGTTCCTGTTTAAAAGAAGTACAGGGACAAAAATGGAGAAGAGCCTGAGGAAAAGGAGGTCCAACAACAGGCCCAAATAGGGATTTAGCTCAGGAAGAGTCACCAAGGCCTGACACCATTACTGATACTAAGATGTGCTCAGAAAAAGGGGCCTGTCCAAAAGGCCCAACGAGCAGCTGAAAGAGTCAGATGCAGATATTTACACCCAACCAATGGACAGAAGCTGGTGTCCCCTGTGGTTGAAGTAGGGAATAGCTAGAAGAAGCTGAGGAAGAGGGTGACCCTGTAGAAGGACCATCAGTCTCAAATAACCTGGACCTAGAGATCTCTCAGACACTGAGCCACCAACCAGGAAGTATACACCAGATGACATGAGGCCTCCAATACACATACAGCAGAGGACTCCGGGACTGGGTTCAGTCAGATAAAATATACCTAATCCTCAGGAGACTGGAGGCCCTAGGGAGTGGAGGGGTCTGGTGGGGTTGGGGTGAGAGGCTGAGGACATCTTAGTGGGGACAGGGGGAGGGGAGAGGTATGGGATGTGGAACAATCAGAGGGTGGATCTGGAGGGGGATAAAATCTGGACTATTAAATAGATTAAAAAAAAAAGAAGAATTTCATCACTTTCCCTCCTCCCTTTCTTCCTTACAGCCTGTCCCAGATACTCTTCCTCCAAACCCTCCTGTGTCCTTCACTCTCAAGTTAATAGCATCTTCTCCCTTGATTATTAATGTTACACATATATCAAAAAGAATCATCTTCAGAATATAGCCTCCACTTAGCCATTATGGTTTTTTAAATGATTTTCTGATATACTAACATCCAAAAGGAAAAGAGGAAACATTATAATAAAAGAATGTGTGTTGGTGGATAATCAATAGGTAATTTTGTCTGCTGACCTAAGCTTTGTCTTTTTTCTTGCCTCTGGGTATGTGAAAGAAAGTAGCTATACACTAAGATGCAGTAGACAATATTAGTATTATTATGCTATTTATTTCAGTTCTACTTACATGTTTTTCATGCTGAAAATTAATGTATTTAAACATAATTTAGTATGAGCCAGAAAAATGAGCAAAATTGGGATTCTGTTTTGTTTGCCATGTTTCATTTAGCTTGGTTCTGTTCTGCATCTTGGGAAACTTTGAAGTCCTGTATTTAAAACAGTGAAATATAATCTTCACCACACTCCAGTGACTATATGGGCAACACATACATATTGGACTCCTCCTCCGTCTCCTCCTCCTCCTCTTCTTCTTCTCCTCCCCTCCTCCTCTGCTTCTCTTCAACTTCTTCCTCATCTTCTTCTTCTAGAGGGAAGGTCATGGAGGAGAGAATTACTTCTCGGAGGACTGGGAAGTGGGTGTGATCAGGTACATTATAGGAAATTACCAAATGATCAATGAAATTATGTTGGCAAAAAATAAAGACTAAAACATTTAAATGACCGAAGCATAATTTGTTAAAAATAAAATGTATAATCAAAACAATATTGTCAACAGAAGAATATTTAAAAATAAAACACATTTCTTATAAGAAGACAAGAATTATAAAGAGGATTATCATCTAGAATGTGTATAACTTTTAAGCTAGCATGAATTATATGTACAGTGCTTATGACATTATGACATCTATCATGCCAGTTCTGGTAAGACACATATTATACAGCTTATAGTTTGACTCCACGAAGAGATTGTTAGCATACATCTGCAGTATTAAGGTACGACACATAGCAAGGCAATCTTAGAACATATGAAGTAATGTGGTAGTTTTAGCAGAGCACATTGGAAATGACTGAAAAGGAGCTGACTGAAGAGAAATCTGGTACTCATTTCACAGTTGACCTGGAGACAGACCTCAGCAGGTCACAAAAGGTTTCTAATGTAATATTATGCATTATGCAGAGAAAATTCCGGAGTTCAGGAGAACATAGAGGATAATCCCGACAATGCTTATAACAACATAGACTTACAATTATTTCCAAACGTTTCACTGTTTGTTCCTGATCATACAGAAAAATCCCATGGAGTCATTGGTTTATATCACTCAAACAAATATAAAAAATCAATACCGAAACAAAAACAAAAAACTAATGATAAAAATATTTGTTTACAGACTAGTATATTGTTTGGTATTGGTAGAAAATTTTAATGCTGTCAGTAAAATCACAAATTAGCATTTATTTCTTTTTAGAATCAAAGTGGAAATGGCATTCTGGGTAAGAAACTTAAAGTTAATTCATTTCAAGCCTTGCTATTCATATAGACTACAGGAGCCACATAATAACACTATGTCTGGTGAGTGAATTATGTTGGAATAAAGTCTGTGTCAGAGAGTAGAATTTAATTGTTGAATGTTCTTTATCTCAAAAGAATTGATTTGCATTTAAATGAGCAGTCCTTAAGGTAATGATCTCAGTAGATGTTTTATTATTGATGTAAAAGTATTGAGTGCCTGTTTTAGTGCATGCGGTAATAATGGTGTGGTTAAATTAACCGTGGAAATGTTAGACAATTAAATAATATATAATTTTAGTATTATTTTATCTAAATCTTAATTAATTAATTAAAATACCTTAGAAAAATAATAGACCTGGCATTCCAAAGTAAACAATAATTCTTTTTATACTTTCTGCTATAATATACATTTTGGATTGGATTTTCTATATTTGCCATTTATGAGTCCTTCCATTATAGAAAAGCTACTGTTAATAACAATTGTTTAGCATATATATTTATACTACATATATATACCATATACATGGTATATATTAATATTTCATATACTGTATATATTAAACAATACATTGTAAAAATATATCAAAATATCCAGATAAGATGATAAAGTATTATTTTGAATTAACAAGAAAATACTGTTGAATAACAATAGGTATAAAATTCTTATAATCACTTAAAATACCATGAAAAATACAATTGCAATACAATACTTTGAACATCCCCTCATATATTTCAAAACAAATCAATGACAGGTAAACATTTACTTGGTTAAGCATCTAACATAACTATTGTCTTTCCTTCCTCTGACTTCATTCTGAAGGAGAAATGAATAACTTTTAATGAAAGAGAGATGGAAAGAGATGGACTCCTGACCAGTAGCATTATATATTGACTTTCTCTCTAGTAGGTTAACAAGGACCTGTCAGTAATGTTTGTTGCTGTATTGTAACATGGTAGTGGGTGCTAGAGTGAACTTGAAGATGATCTGATGTTACGCTTTATGTGCTGACACATG
This sequence comes from Rattus rattus, assembly GCF_011064425.1. NCBI lineage: Eukaryota > Metazoa > Chordata > Mammalia > Rodentia > Muridae > Rattus > Rattus rattus. Next base: position 70,748,719 of record NC_046157.1, read on the forward strand.
TGTACCAAGAAATGACTGAGTGATGATTTATAATTTCTTCCTACAAACCCTCTGTACAGGTGTTTATCTCCTCATTAAAGTTGAACATGAAATTTATTCTACATGTACATCTAGATTGGACTACATGGCCAGGTGAGTGAAAGTATTTCAGTATATCAAGGTTTATATTTATCTGGAGTTCACATATAATGAATAGGATTTTAGTTTATGACACATATAATATTGTATGCAATTGAGAAATTAGTACAATATTCTCTGGTGGTTTAGTACCCCTTGCTCATGTTTGTTTTATTTGGATCTCTTTATAAGAAATTGATGTAAATACTAATACCAATCAAATATCTAAAAAGACCTTAGGCTCTTTTGCAAATGATTCTTTATTTTAAACAAAATAAGGGTAATAATCAAACTCATTTTTTATCATATTAGAGAAGAATTTTAACAAGGCTGCTCTGGTAAGTGATCACAACAAACAAACTTCTGTGTCTGTGTGATCTGGTTGGAATAAAGACATGCCTTTAATCCCAAGAGACAGAGGCCAACAAATTTCCAAGTTCAAGGCTAGCTTGGTATAAAACAAGTTTCACATAAATGAAAGCTTATGTCCAAGGAGAATAGGAGACAACTTTAATGCCAGCATTCAGAAGATAAGGTGAATATCTCTAAGCTCAGTCTGTCAGTTCTGTTCAAATCTGTCAGTGTGATGCAGTTCACAGTTGGGAGGGAGTGAGTTAAGTGCAGTGAGTGGAGCTGAGTTCGTTCACCAGTTCATGCAGTTCAGGGTAGGTCAGCAGAGGCAGTTGAAGCTAGAGGATGAGAAAGACCCAAAAGAATAGAAACAATTGCCAGAGGTAGTTTGAGGCCAAGCAGAGCAATTCAGTGAAAAGCCGAGAGAAGCCAGATTGAATCAGCCAGCTTGAAGTGGAGTTTGAGCCAGAATGGCTGACTTGAACCAGCCAAAAACAGTTCATAAAGAACTAGAAGGGCTAAGCTTACTAAGCAGAAAGCCTACAAGATAAAAATATATCAGGAAAATAAAGTTACATTTACATCTGTCACACAATGTGATTGAAGAAGAAACCCCCACCAACATTTCAGAAAGCAGAAGACATTTGACCAGAAATGTCTCAGAGGACAAGAGATATCTGACAGATATTACGAGAGCAGAAACTCGGTTGTGTTTATCTCTAGAGGAAGCATCACTTCTTTGACTTCAGCTATATGCCCAGAGAGACCCAGAAAACCCCAAATAGACAGGAGGAGCCTGCAGTCCAGAACAAGCAATGACAGAGAGTCTATTACATAGACAAACTTTTCCTACATTAAGTGATCTGAAACTCCATTTCAGATCACTTAACACCCAGGATAAGAGTTGAGGAGATAAAAATTTCTTCTCAATGAAAAGTTGGAAAAAAGCTATACAATAATGAAAATTCACTATGATATTACAAAGGCTTGAGAGACAGAAGACAGGAAGTAAGAGACTAGAGAATGTTTGATTGAAAAGCTATGGTACATAACGAATTTGAGGATCACGATAGACAGCCCATTGAATCTACTATATTACCACTTAAAAGCAAGGAAAGGTGCCCACCCTCACTGGCTTTACCAGTTACCAGGAGCAAATGCCAGAAAAGGGTGAAAGTTTAAGAAATCAACAACTAGTGTGGAATCCTGTTAAAGTAAAAGATCTTAAACATTTTAAATAATCAGTAGTAATTTATGAAATGAACTCACCCTATGTGAAATAAATGTTAAATACCTGGGCAACCAAAAACAGGATTATAGGCTAAGACCATGAAGACTTAGAAGATATATACTGGAAGCTGGTCCTCAATTAAAATGACTGGTGTGTTCTTGAGGAGAAGTTGCAATTATCGAAAATCATATTATGGTCTGAAGGTGTAAATGTTCTCAGTTTGTCCCTATATGACAGCAGATGAAATTTGATGACTCTATTATTATACAATGTACATTAATAGCTTTCAGAGTCTGAGATAAGGCGAAGAAACAAGGAAAGGGGTCTATGTCCTTCATGAAGATTTCACAAAGTTCCAAAGAGGATTTTACTGATTTATTACTTAGATTAATGTCTGCTATAAACAGGGCAATATCAGCTCCAGATGTAAAACAGGTACTAATTGAAACTTTACTTCTTAGACAATTAAAGCCTTGATGGGCACCATGGATGAATGGATTAGAACCACTGATGATACTGACCCTAATGATTATGTAATTGGACAAGTGGATATCAGGGTCACACTGACCTACATAAGCCACATTGATGGCCCATTCAGTCTCTCTCTTGTACTTCTGGGTCAATTTATGTATAGGTCCAGTAGACATCTAAATCTCTCTCCAGAAAAGTGGCAAGGAACTCTGTAGGTTCTTGGAATATCTGACTTTTGACAAATTTGTAGGGCACTTTGTGGCAACCCTGAGACAACCCCTCCATTAGAATCTGGCAATAGCTCTTGAGTACCTCCCAACCTTAAGGCATGCAAAGGCTGATAGGAGGAATAGTGCCATCACTTGTCGCTAGGACCTCAGTGTATCTGCCATTGCTATTTGGAATCCACTTGCAGTCTTGCCATCCAATGCAATCCTTATCCTCTTTAATAAAGAGAGTTTGGAGGAGTTGTTGTGGATCCTCCCAGATAGGCTGTTGGGTAAGAGATATGGTTTCTAAAATGGAGATGAAGGCCTGAGGTTTCTCTGCAAAAAGGATTCTGGTCTTCTAGTTTATATCACTCATAGAGAAAGGTTGATAGATTGTGGAGCACCTCCCTCCCTCAGGGACAGGTGAGGCAAGAATGCATAAGGCAAAGGCTACAGTTGAGGGACTCAAGCTCGTACTACACTGTGTATTAGGTGGGCTAGTTAAGGGAAAGAAAAAAAGGAGCCATAGGAACTGATCCCCTCGAGGGTAGTTGGGCTGCAGGCAGTGAGGCCCCATGAAGGGGCCAATATGGAGGTAGCAGCTGGTCCTTAGCTGGTTCTTGTCATCCAGCTGGGATACATCCTGCTTGGGTTGCCAGCAGAGACTTGCAGAGAAGGCTAAAACCTTTTCCTCCTCTATGGGTTCGGGAAGAGGTAGAAAGTGATTTTTCAACCATTTGATGTGGAGTGCAAAGAAGAAATCACCAGGCTGACCAGGGTGTCCAGGATGTCTGAAGACAAGAAAAGAACTGTAGGGTCAAAACAGCCCTTTCTGGTCCAGACGGTTAGAAGGATAGTCATTCGAAGTCACAAAGTGTTCAGAATTTTCCAGGAAAGAAATCCGTTTCCTCTGATGGTGGCAGCCTTCTAAAAGTCCTTAAAGTCACGAAGTGGTGTCCAGAGTGGACAACGACTGTCTCATAGGGAAATAGGCTAAAAGCCCCAAAGGACAAAGTCAAAGTAAGTCAAGGAGAGGCAGAGAAGACTTTCAAACAGTGAGACAGCACTGAGAGTCGGGCCTCTCAAAAGAGAGTCTCAACTAGACCGGAAGGGGACGATAAAATCAGTCCTTGTTTGCCACGGGGAGAGTCAGCCATCTCCACCGTGGAGAACAATGGTGCATCCAGGTTCTCTTACTTGAGCCATCAGGAGTCTCGACCAAAACAGAAACGGAACAAAGCAGGCAAAGAAAGATTTACCTCTGAAAAGAGGGGCTACCCAGCATGGCAGTGCTAACTATTGATGTCTGAGGATAGCGTGAGAACTGGGGAGAAATCCCAGATGAGCCCCCAGGGGCAGTTTATAAAGGCAAAAACCATAAAAGCTCATACCTAGGTAGGAGAAGTGTTGCTAGTCGGTGATAGCCACTGGTTCTGGTCCAGGTTTATTGTAACTATAAACTAACTATACAAAGCAGTTCCGACTGATCTTTGTTGTCATTAGCTCTATGGGAAGGTAAGGATCTGCGGAGTTTCCAAGAACACCCCAGCATAGAATAGAACTTAACAGGATATGACTAACTCAGGCATGAGAAAGTTCCTCCGTAACAATGTGAGATGACTGGCTACAGGCATGAAACAAAATGGCTACAGTAATGCCAGAAACGCACCGAGTACCTAGATCTTAACATTAGCCATAAGTGAAAAGTTCACACTATCACCATAAAAAAAAAAAAAAAAAAAAAAAAAAAAAAAAGCTTGGGTTGGCTGTACCTTCATAGAAGCAGACAGGGGAACATGGGGATAAGGGTTTACAGAGGGAAAACCAGGAAGGGGGAAAACATTTGAAATGTAAATAAATAAAATAACCAAAAGAAATAAATTTCCATGCTATAAAAGAAGCATTGGATTTCATGGCGTCTTTCCCAGAAGAGAGTAGGAATGGTTTTATAAAGAAGCAGCCTAACATCTCCAGAATTCCTTTTTGTATCCAGGAATTATTGATCAAGATTTCAAGGGATAGATTGAGATGATGGTTTGTATAAAGAAAAATGTGCAGTTAAAGTGGAAGACAGGGTTGTTCAGACTCTACTGCTTCTATATGTCAAAGGCAAACCTGCTCCAACTGAGGAGCAGGAGGATTTGGATGTACTGAAAGATAAGTTTTTAAAGAAAACTATTATCAATGACCAGAGACCAAAACTAAAATTAATTGGCATTACAACTAACGGTTTGATAGATATAGGAGCTGATCCATAATCTCATATACACTCAGAATTCACAATGGCCCCTTCAGTACATATCTACACAGTTTGTGTAAGACCAAGGATGTGGGGCCAGATGGCCAAATAGAAGGATTAAATCCTAGTGTGGCAGTCAGTCATGGCCATAGCCTCCGGGGAAGGGATCCACTACAACGTAGAGCTCAGATTAATTTTCCTTCAAATTCAGAAAACATATACCAACTTTAACTACACTGTATATTGACACCATAGGTAGTATGGCTTGATTGTTTCAATGCTTAAATGGGTGAGAAGCCAATTAAACAAAAGTTAAACAGTACGCAATTTTTAGCATAGACAGAAAGGAGGTAGATATAGAGGAATTTTAATCCAGCAACATGTCTACTCTGTCAAGAGATCACACCCAAAGGACTTTCAATCTGTGAGATCTGGCTGGGATATGAACACACCTTTAACCCAAGAAGACGGGCAAACAGATCTCTGAATTCAAGGCTAGCATAGTATGAAGCAAACTTCAGGAACAGAACATGTTAGGTCCCAGCATGTCAGTCATACATGACTTTACTTGCAGCACTCAGGAGACCAAGACATTCAGATATTTGAGTTCAAAGTCACTTCTGTCCAGTCAGGGAGTTGGGAGTCGGTACAGTGTGTTCTGTACAGTAGAGTTGGAAGTTCATGCAGTTCAGTCCAAATCAACCGAAGCAGTTAAATCCGGAGAATAAGAAGGAGTCAGAAGAGTAGAACAAAATGCAGAGTTAGTTTGCAGCCAAGCAGAACAATTCAGTGAGAAAGTAAGAGAAGCCGGATTGAAGCATTCAGGTTGGAGAGGAGTTTGAGGCAGAGCAGCTGAGTTGAGCCAGTCAGGAGAGTTCAAAAAGAACCATATAGGATGGGCTTCTTCACATTAAGCATCACAGACAACAAATACATCAGGTGAATAAAAATTGTTTTATATTATGGTAACACACATTTAAAAGAACTGTGATTCCTGAATGTAGAAAAATTAGGAAAAAATGATGAAGAGAAAAGATAATTTTCTATAACTTAATACAAAAAACCAAGCAGATGGTATTTCTGTGCTGTAACCTGCTATTTCTAACTCCTGTCACAGAGAAGTAGCATCTAAGCAATTGTAGTCAATAACTTAGAATTCATTCCACCCTCGTCTTAGCCTAAGATCTCGATATCTTCTTACACTTGATCTTAGCTAAAAGGCCGAGAAGCGATGATATCTTCCTAAAATAAAAGACTATATAGTTTTTATCTCATCAATTCTTTTTGTATACTATATTACAGATGTCATAGCCTGAGAGGAAAGTGTTCCCTTATAGTATTCCCTTTTAGGATGGAAATAGTAAGTTAAAAAATTAAGAACTTTTGTTCAAGTCACTCTTGCCACTTCTCTATCTCAGGACAAAGGTTATATTTAGGTCAAATTAAAATCAGAAGAACACAGACTATTGGTCCAATCCAGTCACAAATCCTAAACAAGGGATGCCAACCTAAGAGAAGGACCACTGATCCTACAACCAGCTTTGGAGCAATAATACACAAGAATTCTTGGGAGGAAAGACACATTGACTGCAATCTAGAAAGGAGACTGTTGTCATCTGATTCATTTATGAGAAAGTCAAGCTAAAGGGTGCATTATAAAACAATGGAGATTTTTGTAGTAGATAGTTACAAGATGTCTGACAGCTACAAGTTTGACCTTTAAAAATATATAATTAAAGAAACCGTGCAAACAGACAGCTAAGTGGTTCCTCCATGATGTCGGGGAAACTGGACTCAGTGACACACAGCTAAGAACCTAAATTGTATATATGGATCTCTGAAGTGATTTATCCAAAGAATAATTACAAGGAACTGCTCTTGTTGTTGTTGTTTTGTGTAATGCTACAGTAAAGATAATATTTGGGGTATAAGTCAAATAGATCAACTGACTAGATTTAGAGAGGATCAGGGGATCGTGGAGTCAGAGGGCCCTACTGAATCACTGTCATCCAGGAAGATCCTATTCCTGTCTAATTTTTTAATCTCTAAATAGTAAACTGGAAGCTTCATAATTTGCAGAAAACAGATTACCCTGAAGTTGGTAAAACAAGGCCCTAAGTAATTAAATTAATATAATTAGCAAAACTTAGACTAAATTTTAGTTCTCCAGCTCAGTAAAGATAGTACAGTATATGCCGTAAATAATTACCTTGACAACCAAATATAAGAAAGTATGCAACATCACAGGAAAAAGGTAGCAAAGCTCTCTAAAAACAGGAAAGAATTAACAACAATTTAGAATAGAGGTTATCTATTCTGAACCACAGGTGATCAAACAAGAGAATGTTTTTTCCTTTACATATAAAGGATGTTACACTTTCATCAACTGTGGAGTATTAATAAAGAGTTTAAAATTATAATAAAGAACCACAGAAAGGACTGCTGAAAAATATAATAGTTGGAAGATAATTTCACTACACTCTAAGGTCCAAGTGATTAGATTAACATGTTAAAAACTTCACGGTGTGTCTAAACAATTTAATGAACTTCTGGAAGAAAACTTTGCATTCATGGAAGCAGATACATACATAATATATAATTTTGAGAATAGATGAAAATACTAAAGATTAACAGAGCCCAGTGGAATTATAAGACATTAAATGTGTTAACTCATGATAATAAAATGTCAAAATAAAAGAGAGCAGACAAATATTTACCCGGTAGGTAATCTAGAAGGCATTTTTTTTCAATAACATGCAATACTGGGATTCATCCCCTGCATTCGAGATTAGCTGGCACTTCAGATTTTGTCAAACATGGGAAATTATATTCATCATTTCAAGCAGTAAGTAATTACAGTAATGTATTCTGCTTATAAAGAAATTGAAAGATAGAAAAGAGAAGGAAGAGGGGAGAGAGAGGAGAGAGAGAGAGAGAGAGAGAGAGAGAGAGAGAGAGACAGAGAGAGAGAGAGAGAGAGAGAGAGAGAGAGAGAGAGGTCTGGTAAAAGTACTTCTGGCATTAACAAATTTAATATAAATTATGATTCTAAATATCCACAGAGCTCTGTCATTTTCAAATAGTAGAAACACAGTACTTCGGATTCAGAGCAAAGAGAGCTGAAGACTGAATGGATAAGCACACAGGGAGCCTTACTGCCAAGCTTGTAATCTGAATTCCATTCCAAACCTTTCAGGGTTGAAGGAAACTCCCACAAGCTGTTCTTTGACCTCTACAAGCTTGTCATGGCAACACACACACACACACACACACACACATACACACACACACACACACAAAATAAATGTAAAAATAAATATAAAAGTAAATACAAAGTTGAAGTGCTAATAAATATAAAAAGTAAGAGAAAACAATGAAAGAAATGTAAAGACACGTCCTGAATACAATTGAGGATAAGATTAAAAGCTGAAATTTTATCAGAAACACAGTAAACCATGAAGCAGTGATATGAACATGTAAAGTTTTGAAAAGAAACCAGACAGTTGCAAACTATACTATAATCCCAAGTACTGAATGTGATATCAAGCAATAAATAATTTCTCTCAGAAAAGAAGTAACTGAACATATTTACAGTAAGTTGGTATGGAAGGACATATGCTCACATATGTCTTTCTTCAGGTAGTAAGTTCCTTAAAAACCAATCATTTAAAACAATGTAAATATAAATATGTTGGCTTCTATATTGAGCAATATATAATCTCTGCTAGAAAATTAAATTATATTACTCAAGGTAATGGAAATTACACAATGACTATTTCACTACATATTCAAATAATTGTGTATAGTCTTATTTACAGTTCTATGGAAATATATGGAATTATTTTATTTTCTTGACATAGTTAGATGTGGTATATGCATACATATTAACTATAGAGAAGTATTGTTTATTTCTTATATAATTATTGACATGTGTACACATATAATATGTGTAAAAAATGCATTAATCCTCCCTGGAATTGTAAAAATATAGTAATAAGAAATTTTCTCACCTTTCCATTGCTACATATGACTATATATGAATATATGAATACAAAAATATGAATATATTCATATATAGCAATATAATTAATATATTCCTAATCTAATCATAGAAATATATTTTTATATAAATAAAATATGTATAAAAATGCATGAAACAACTAGGACTATTATAAGGAGAATAATTCTCCCTGAGATTATAAAATGAATTTGAAATAGATTACAGTAAAATGTTTATTTTATGCAATGCAGCAAAGGTTAAGCAAGTGAAATATTATAACTATAATATTAATGATGTTTGCTAAGGACCTGCTTCTCAGGCATGAGGACTTCAGTTTGGATAGGCAGGATATAAGATAATGCCCATTTCCTTGTCTATAGTTCAACATTCAATTTTGCTGATAAGAGAGAATGCAAATGACTTGCCTGCCAGTCAATCCAGCCAATCAGTTAACTCCAGTTTATAGAAAAAAAAATAAGGCATAGAAGTGACTGAAGTAGTTTCCTGTCTTAGAACATAGTCCTCCGCACATAAGCACATATCCATATCCATGCATGTCCACACATAAAAGTTAATCTACATGCTCAAACATATGCTTTGAAAATCATTTAAAAGATAATTATTTAAAAACAGGAAAACAAGGATATCATAAAAACTGAATATTCTTTCAAGGTATTGACATATAGTTTATAGAATATGAAAATATACAGATGTTGAATGACCATAACCTAAAAAATTGAAATCCAAAAGGCTCTTGTGGAAATTTCTACAATCAACATTTATCAGAGAACATATTCAAAATACGGGCATAATAATAATGTATAGCATTGGTTGCAGTATTCATTCATAAGCTATTCATGAATATCCATAAGAAATTTAGTTAGAAATTAACTCCAATTACTCAAAAACCCACATATATATTTACATTTTTCAGAATCTAAAGAAGTCTAAAATCAGAAAGATCAAGAGTATTGTATATAAGAAATACTAAGTTTGCAATTACAAAAATTTTGGTTGAATAGGAATTGCAGGAGTTGTCTTGAGAGACGTGGGAATACCTTTGGGTATAGTGAAGATGCTCTAAAATTGATATAGTAATGCTTATAAAACTGAACAAACAATACATTGTTAAATATTAAAATTGCTAGTCTCCATCCTGTGATATAAAACTTACTAAGGTTATTTTTAACACAATTTGCATTTTGCATTTCAAATTCTATTTTGTAATAATCCAAATCCTTGTTGAAATTTCCTTAATGAAATGTATGAGTTAGGGTTGGGGATTTAGCTCAGTGGTAGAGTGCTTGCCTAGCACGCGCAAGGCCCTGGGTTCGGTCCCCAGCTCTGGAAAAAAAAAAAAAAGAATGAAATGTATGAGTTAAACATGTAAGTTCAGTGATGTTCAGGCTCTGCTTCCTTACCCATCACAGAGTGATCAGCCCATAATCTCAACCTCCTGAATCTTACAAGGGAAGCGAGGTGGGAACAGACTGGGAAACAATGAGACCTCAGGCAGCAGTGGGCTAAACAAGGAGAGACACTTGGAGACAGCTTCAGTGACACAGCTCATGTAATGGAGGGGGAAAGAGGCAACTTAAACCTTTGGGTGGTGAGAAAGGCTTTCGTATGAGTATACATCATTCATTGGCTGGGGCCAGGGCACTGTGGATGACTCATTTGTATGAGGAGTTCCAGGCCTTGCCAGTCATGACTTTATAAGGGTACAGGAAGTTTCACTTGGGTACTGGGATATGTGACCCCCCTCTGGAAGGCTACAGTGGGACCATGGTGTTTTTTGGATCAGGACACACAGCTTGGGACAGTGACATTGTTTGGGGATAGCGATCCTAATCCTGTCAATTTTAAGATGAGATATTGAGGGTTTGGACATGCTTCAACACCATTCTTGCTCTGTAGCTGCTCCTCCATACTCCCTGATCCCACAGCTCCCCAGCCTGTTCCCTTTTCCCCCTTTTCATTTTGTAAAGGGGAAGCTGTCAACTTCTTGTTTGGAAACGCTTTGGTACTGGACTAAATCCTGGTTGGTAGTGAGTGATGAGCAGAATAACTATTTTGTGGGGAGTTATTTTAAATTTTAGAGCGTTATGGAAGGTATTAACCGAAACTTAAAGTTGAGAAGAACTATAAGAGTCTCCTCACATCAAAATATCATCCACATAATAATACATGAAGAGATTTATGTCTAGATAAGCCCTTAATGTTGTGACAATGGCCTCTGTCATAGATGATGGGACAGCTTGCCATTCTTTGGAGGAAGACTGTCCACTTATCATATGGTAAGACTGGCCTAGAGGTTTTATTTTCTTTTTCATGTTTTAATAGATTTTATATTTACATTTCAAAAGTTATCCCCTTTCCTGGTTTCCAGTCCATAGACCTCCTATCCCACCTCCTCCCACTACTTGTATGAGGGTGTTCCCCAACCAACCACTCAGCCAGTCCCACCTCCTTACCCTGTCATTTCCATACATAGGGGGTTCACCTTTGGCAGGACCAAGGGTTTCTCCTCCCATTATTTCCCAACAAGGCCATCCTCTGAAACATACGCAGCTGGAACCATGGGTCTGTGCATGCATACACTTTGGGTAGTGGTTTAGTCCCTGGGAGCTCTGATTGGTTGATATTGTTGTTCTTATGGGGTTGCAAACCCTTTCAGCTCTTCAATCTTTTCTCTAAATCCTCCAATGGGGACCTTTCTTAGTACAATGGTTTGCTGCTAGCATTCACCTCTGTATTTGACATGCTCTGGCAGAGCATCGCAGAAGACAGCTCTATCAGGCTCCTGTCAGCATGTACTTCTTTGCTTCATCAATATTGTCTAGTTTTGGTGGCTATATTTATATGGGCTGGGTCCCCAGATGGGGCAGGTTCTAAATGGCCATTCCTTCAGTCTTTGCTCCAAACTTTGTCTCCATATACACCCCTATGAATATTTTTGTTCCCTCTTTTAAGGAGAACTGAAGAATCAGCTCTTTGATCGTCCTTCTTGAGTTTCATGTGGTCTGTGGATTGTATCTTGGGTAATTTGAGCTTTTAGGCTAATATCCAATTATCAGTGAGTGCATACCATGTGTGTTGTTTTGTGATTGGGTTACCTCACTCAGGATGATATTTTCTAGTTCCATTCATTTGCCTATGAATTTCATGATGTCATTGTTTTTGATAACTGAATAGTATTCCATTGCATAGATGTACCACATTTTCTGTATCCGTTCCTCTGCTAAAGGGCATCTGGGTTCTTTCCAGCTTCTGGCTATTATAAAGAAGGCTGCTATGAACATAGTGGAGCATGTGTCTTTGTTATATGCTGCAACATCTTTTGGGTATATGCTGAGGAGTGGTCCTCAGGTAGTGCAATGTCCAAATGTCTGAGGAACCTCCAGATTGATTTACAGAGTGGTTGTATCAGTTTACAATCCCAACAACAATGGAGGAGTGCTTCTCTTTCTCCATATCCTCACCAGCATCTGTTGTCACCAGACTTTTTGATCTTAACCATTCTGACTGGGGTGAGTTGGAATCTCAGGGTTGTTCAAATTTGTATTTCCCCGATGGCTAAGGATGTTGAACATTTTTAGGTACTTCTCAGCCATTCGGCATTCCTCAGCTGAGAAGTCTTTGTTTAGCTCTGTAGTTGATTTTTAATAGGGTTATTTGATTTTCTGGGGCCAACTTCTTGAGTTCTTTGTATGTATTGAATATTAGCCCTCTATTGGATGCAGGATTGGTAAAGATATTTTCCAATCTGTTGGTTGCCATTTTGTCCCAATGACAGTGTCCTTTGCATTACAGAACCTTAGCAATTTTATGAGGTCTCATTTACTGATTCTTGATCTTAGCACATAAACCATTAGTGTTCTGTTCAGGAAATTTTCCCCAGTGCCTATGTGTCCAAGGCTCTTCTGCACTTTTCTTCTATTAGTTTGAGTGTATCTGGTTTGATGTAGAGGTCCTTGATCCACTTGGACTTAAGCTTTGTACAGGATAATAAGAATGGATTGATTTGCATTCTCCTAGATGCTGACCTCCAGTTGAACCAGCACAATTGTTGAAAATGGTCTATTTTTTCCACTGATGGTTTTAGCTCCTTTTCAAAGATCAAGTGACCATAGATGTGTGAGTTCATTTCTGGATCTTCAATTCTATTCTACTGATTCTATTGATCTACCTGCCTGTCTCTGTACCAATACCATACAGTTTTGTCTTTTGTTTTTTGTTTTTGTTTTGTTTTTTTTTAATCACTACTGCTCTGTTATACAACTTGAGGTCAGGGATGGTGATTCCCTCAGAAGTTCTTATATTTTTGAGCATAAGTTTGGCCAATCCTGGGTTTTTTGTTATTCCAAATGAATTTGCAAATTACTCTTTTAACTGTATGAAGAATTGAGTCAGAATTTGATGGGGATTGAATTAAATCTGTGGATTGCTTTCGGCAAGATGGCCATTTTTACAATATTAATCCTTCCCCTCCATGAGCATGGAGATCTTTCTATCTTCTGAGATCTTCTTCAATTATTTTTCTTCAGAGACTTAAAGTTCTTGTCATACAGTTCTTTCACTTGCTTGGTTAGAGTCACAACGAGGTATTTTATGTTGTGACTATTGTGAAGGGTGTCATTTCCCTAATTTCTTTCTCAGCATATTTATCCTTTGAGTAGAGGGGAGAGGAAGCCTATTTTTTTTAGTTAATTTTAAATTTTATATCCATCCACTTTTTGAAGTCATTTATCAAGCTTAGTAGTTCTCTGATGGAACTTTTGGGGTCACTTATGTATCCTATCATATCATCTGCAAATAGTGATATTTTAACTTCTTCCTTTCCAATTTGTGTCTCATTGACCTCCTTTTGTTGTCTGATTGCTCTTGCTAGGACTTTGAGTACAATATTGAATAAGTAGGGAGAGAGTGGGCAGCCTTGTCCAGTCCCTGATTTCAGTGGGATTGCTTCAAGTTTCTCTCCATTTAGTTTGATGTTGGCTACTGGTTTGCTTTTACTATGTTGAGGTATGGGCCTTGAATTCCTGATCTTTCCAGGACTTTTATCTTGAAAGGGTGTTGAATTTTGTCAAATGCTTTCTCAGCATTTAATGTTCTTGAATTTTGTAACACTCTCTATCCCCTGAGCTCTTTCTTTATAGCAAATGCAGGAATGTTGCATGGACTTGAGAAATATGTTAAAGCTGAAATTGTTCTTTTACAGAACACTTTAAGTTTCTTCCTTGATAGAGGCCATTGTTCAACTGACATAGATCCCTTGGGGAAAAAATAGAAGCAAAGACTTTTATATTTAAAAGTAGCATTTAAAACTGGGGTAACCTGGGGAAGGATCTTTAAAGTTTTTAGGGCAATAATTATAAGTACATGTGCAATCATTTGCCTTCCTATAATTTTCTTTTTTATTGGATATTTTATGTATTTACATTCCAAATGTTATCCCCTTTCCACCTCTCTCATATGCCCTCCCCATGCCTCTATGAAGATGCTCCCACTCCCACCCACTCACTCCCACCCACCCACTTCTACCTCAACACCCTGGCATTCCCTTAAACTAGGGAAACGAGCCTTCACAGGACCAAGGGCTTCTCCTCCTCCTGATGCCAGACAATGCCATCCTTTGTTACATATGTGACTGGAATCATGGGTCCCTCCATTAGCTCTGGGTAGTCTGGTTGGTTGATATTGTTCTTCCTATGGGGTTGCAAAACCCCTTCAGCTCCTTCTGTCCTTTCTCTAACTCCTCCTTTGGGATCCCCATGCTCAGTCCAATGGTTAGCTGCAGAAATTCTCATCTGTATCAGTAAGGCTCTGACAGAGCCTCTCAGGAGACATCCATATCAGGCTTCTGTCAGCAAGCCCTTCTTGGCATCAGTAATAGTAACTGGGTTTGGTGCCTACATACAGGATGGATCCCCAGGTGGGGCAGTCTCTGGATGACCTCTCCTTCAGTTCCTACTCCACTCATTGTCTCTGTATTTCCTCTCTTGAGTATTTTGTTCCCCCTTCTAAGAAGAACTGAAGCATCCACATTCTGGTCTTCTTTTCTTGAGCTTCATATGGTCTGTATCAGGTAGAAAATCTTGGATTTTCTGAGCTTTTGGGCTAATATCCCTTTATTAGTGAGTGCACAGTGTGTGTGTTCTTTTGTGATTTATTTACCTCACTCAGGATGATATTTTCTAGTTCCATCCATTTACCTATTAATTTTATGTAGTCATTATTTTTAATAGCTGAGCAGTACTCTATTGTGTGAATATAATTTTCTTTTGACTGACTAGTGAGAGTAACTTCCAGACCCCCCAGAATATCTCTTCCTAGAAGATTGGTAATGGTGTCGTCCACAAGAAGGCCTATCATGCCATAGACCCATCAGGGTCCTCCAATTTGTAGGAAGATAATGATGATGATGATGATGATGATGATGATGATGATGATGATGATGATGATGATGATTAGGTAAAGTTACAAGAGCAGCCTCCTATGCCTAGAAGCTGAGGCTCTGAAATTAGTTCCCACTCTTCTAGGACCTCTTGTTGTCTTAAAATCGTTTCATCTGCTCCAGTATTAATTAGACAGTTGAATGAAATTTCACATATTTTCATGGTTTTCTTCGTGTGGGAGCCTTCTGAGATGTTGGAAATCCATAAAGCCCATATTGATGTAGATTTTCCTCTTACTTTCAGGGCTGACGACTCTCCAGTTTTAAGCTTAAAGCCTCCAGTGCCTTGCCATCCTTGTCATTATGGGAGGGAAAATCCTCCAGTGGAAGTCCCTATAGCATTTAGGAAAGACTATGTAAGGGGTGGTGCATTTTTTATGGGAGAGGCCCCCTTACATTTGCCTTTCAGGTACTCTTTTATGACACCTTTAAAGCAAACCTCTTTAGTCTTTATTATTGCTAAGAAGGCCTGGGCAATGGAAGCAGCCTAATGTGATGCTGTCCTGATATCCTGAGTGGCCATATTCAATCTACCATAATGTTCACTTTCAAGGCCTTGGCAGGTGAGCCTTCACTCAGTAGTCATGGACTCTCAAATGATGTTTTTAAGAAGGAGGTCTTTAGGTGCTGGGTCAGGAATTTTACTTTCTAAACTCTTTTTAGTTCTAAGAATAAAGTCAGAGAGGTTTTGGAAGAGACAAAACAGGGAGGAGGCATGACCTCATAAGACAGGGTGATAGTACCCCAGGCTTGAAGGGCCCAGAGGCACTCCTGTTAGTAAGATCCTGCTGGCTTGAGTGTCTACTGTGCACCCTGTCAAAAAGCTCATCATAGCTCCATGTGGTATCATCTTAGCCTGACTGACTGGAAGCATTTGTCCCTGTAGAGGGCCTTCCATTGTAGGAAGAGCAAGCTGAACTTAAAACAAGGGGTGTAGATGCAGCCTTCTTGATTGATGATGTGAGTTCTTTTAATTCTCCAGCCTGAGAATGGTAATCATTTAGCGTCATAGACTGAGTAGAGTAGAGATTAACCAGAAATAGCTGATATTCTGGATATGAATTGGAGTGCCCGAGGGCACAAGATGCTGCGCCGTAGGAGAGGTGGAAGAAGAACTGTCTTGTGGTGCAACATAGAGAGGGAAAGGAGAATACAGGAGAGGTTGGGTGAGGCCAGTGTCTGCTCTGGAGACTGAGAAAGCAGTTGTGTGAAGCTCCTCTTCGATGGCCTCCCTTGGGCCATGCAGTCTGCAACAGAATGATCCTCAAGGAACACTGTGTGACACACCACTGATTCCACAGTGAAATGATTTTCTGTTTATTATCTTGTGTTTTGTCCTTTAATGTTTTTTCTTTTATTTTTTGTTTTCTATTGTGGGGAAGTTGGAAGCATGGAGAGCAGATAAAAAGACACAGGGATTGGGATAAATGAAGTCAAATTCACAAAGAATTAATAAGAAGCTAAGTATAATTAAAGCATGATCCTAGTTTACATAGAAGTATTATATGGTGTCATTTTTTCTTTTTTTGTAATTCTAAGACCTTATTTTTAATAAGAAATGTGTTTTCATGACTCACAATACAAAAGATACAAAAGGCAACCCCACTGTTTCTGTTCTTTAGCTAACTATATTTCTTTCTTTCTTTTTATTGGATATTTTATTTATCTACATTTCAAATGTTACCCCTTTCCTGGTTTCCCCTCCAGAAGCCCCCTATCCCTTCATTCCTCCCCCTGATTCTATGAGTGTGCTTCCACACTCACCCACCCACTTCTGACCCCTGCCCTAGCATTCCCTTACACTGGGAGGTCAAGCCTTCCCAGGACCACAGGTCTTTCCTCCCATTCAAACCCAACAAGGCTATCCTCTGCTACATATGCAGCTGAAGCCATGGGTCTGTGCATACATACACTTTGGGTAGTAGTTTAGTTCCTGGGAGCTCTGGTTGGCTGGTATTGTTGTTATTACGGGGTTGCGAGCCCCTTCAGCGTCTTCAATCCTTTCTCTAAGTCCTTCAATGGGGACCCCGTTCTCAGTTCAGTGGTTGGCTGTGAGCATTCACCTCTGTATTTGTCATGCTCTGGCAGAGCATCAGAGGAGACAGTTTTGTCAGGCTCCTGTCAGCATGCACTTCTTAGCATCAACAATATTGTCTGGGTTTGTAGCTGTATATATATGGGCTGGATCCCCAGGTGGGGCAGGCTCTGAATGGTCATTCCTTCAGTCTCTGCTCCAAACTTTGCCTTCATATCTCCTGCTATGAATATTTTTGTTCTCCCTTTTAAAAAGAACTGAAGCATCTGCACTCTGGTCATCCTTCTTCTTGAGCTTCATGTGGTCTGTGAATTGGATCTTGGGTTATTTGAGCTTTTGGGCTAATAACCACTTATCAGTGAGTGTATACCGTGTGTGTTCTTTTGTGACTGGGTTACCTCATTCAGCATGAGGTATTTCTCATTCCATTCATTTGCCTAAGAATTTCATGAAGTCAGTTTTTTTTTCAATATGCCATAATGTTAGTTTGTTCATTAATTTAAATTTTGACAAATTATTCTAAATTAAGTAGTAGAACATATCAATCTTTGTTTAAATGTATAATTAAACAGAGCATACAGGAAAACTTTATGTGTATAAATAATAAAGTCTTTATCCTACACACTGCAGATGAATTTTGATTTGGGTTTCAGAAAAATAGCAAAGAAACAAATCAAGGTCAAGTCTAGAGACATCATTGAATTATAATTGAAGTAATCTGAAGAAAAGACTTGCTAACTGTTAACAAAGAGAGCTCTCACACTCAGCCATAGTCATCTGTGTATGCAGCTTTTTATGTTTCCTCTGTGGCCAACTCAGTTGACTCCTATTGAAAGGTCAAGGAGAAATAGGTATTTACCACAGGGCATGAGTGGAGAACAATAGAGTCAAATGAATTGATCATGGTGCAAAAAGATACACAAGTGAGAAGTCATAAAATGCAGCTCTTCTGGGACTACTTTATTGAGGAAAACAAATAAATGACTTTTATGTAAAATACTATTTATTCCAAGTAATGTAAATCTCTTAAGCTAATCCATTCACCCTTTTTTCAAGTTGAAAAGCCCATTATCTCTCACAGAGATCCAAATGTAATTTTGACTGTTCCTATTATCTGCCAACACATTTAAACAGAAATGAATTATAATGAAGGAAAATTTAACTGATTATCATGTTTGGTGATACGTGTCTTCAAAGAGTTAATTTTTTTTCTGTTAAAATATTCGCACAAATTAACAAAAAGAGATTATATGTTAGAATGGAGAACCCATTAAAGGTTATATATTGTTGTTACCTAAATTGAACAGCAAATGCGTTTCTGTATTTGTTAAGTTTTGTATTCCTACTCTGAATCCTGCATCACTGTTACTAAGTTCAGTTAGTGCTAGAGGTTATATAAACACGACAGAATAAGAGACCTCACCTATTCTGCTTATTTCCAATCATAATTATGCTATCCACATCAGTTGTAATGAAAGGGTATATGTTTATATAACTTTCAGCATATTGTACCCAGTTTCATTCACCAACATGAATCCCACATTTTATACACATTTACATATATGCCATCACTACTGATGTATTCATTCTATGTTCCAATTCATCCAGACCTTTAAAATGAAGACTATAAGGACCAGACCGAGTAACTTTAAGTGGTTCCATTGTGAAACTCCCTGTAGTATCACAGCCTAAATATTCCACAGTCCGGGATAAGTAATGGACAAAACAAACACGAATGAACTTAGGAACATGAGAAGATATTTTCTGCAGCCAGTGTTAGAAAAAGCATTCTCCTTATGTATTAGGACGCTGTGGATATTAAACTGCAGAGGTGGAACGTGGTAAGACTATGAGCCAATTTGTGTGAAGAGTGAGAAAAAAATGATGAGAAAAATGAGGTTGAAATTATTTCAGGGTTTTGAAGAAAACGTGTGTGGACTTAGCATGCTTGATATTTAGAAAGTCAAACAATTTCAGAGGAAAAATTGTTTTTTTCTTATGTGGAATAATTTTATTGTATTAATTTCAACTCTAATAACAAGCTATTTATTTGATGTTTTGCTATTTCTTCCATTGCTCATTGTTCTTATTTTTGTAATTAATATATGAAACATTTAAAATATAAAGTATCCATCATACATTAAGAGGTAAACTATTAGTTTGAATAGGTAGAGAGGATCATATTCTACAACTCGTTTGGTAAGCATTAACCCTGACACATAATTTGAATACAATTACATCAGTAATCAACATTCAGTAAGTGATAATTATTTTTACTAGTAAACTGACTAACATTGCCAGATGCCATATTTAATAAGCTATTATATGAGTTGTAAATAAAATATTGTTTATAAAATTGTAAGAGTGAATTAATCTGGCAGCTGTCTTTCTTCACTTTATGCTATTCCTCAATAAGCACATAAAAGAAATAAGATTTATTCAAAAATCTTGTTCAAAAATAAAGGAATACACTAAAATATTATTTGTTTCTTATAAACTTGACTAGTTTTCTCCAAAGATGAACCATGATTGGTCATCGAATACCAAGTGGTAGTCCTTAGAAACAATAAGAATGAAAGAACTCAACAGATTTATTCATATGTTGATTCATTTCTATGCATATGTGATTAAAAACTAGGTTGAAAATAGATTTAAAATGTAAGTTTTATAAGAAAAATAATATTTTAGTTTTCATGCAATATATTTCTCACATTTATAACTTTATATAATGCACATACTTATAAATACACATATACAATAATTTATTAATTATAGAATCTGGTAATGTTAATTAGTATAATGTATATTCATATATATGAATATATATTTAAACCTCATTGTAATGCCATTTAAGATGCAATCATTGTTTATATTGCTTTATAATTTACATTTGCTATATGTAGGAAGCAGAATAACTGTTTTTTTCCCACAGATACTCATGTGTTCATCCCTGAAACCTTTTAGTATCACATTTATATAAGGAAAAGACCATGTAAGTGATTAAGGTGAATGAAATTAGGACTTGGGGATTATTATTGACTCTGTCTGCATACATCCTAAAGGCATGCTCCTCTAAAGTGTAATGCTATTAAAGTCAGAGTTTGAGATGTGCTTAGTAAAGGATCAACAGTAATTACAACACACTGGCTTTTTGATGGCAGAAGATTCTCTGAATCAGGGAGGTGCATAACCTTTAGATGTTTAAAGGACAAGAATATGAATATTACCTTTAATTTATAAAAGTTGCATATCAGTGAATCCACAAATGTATACATCATATTGGTACCCATGACAGACCTTTAAATAACTGAGAGAATACAATTATATTGAATTACATGCACTATATTTGTCAAAGTTTGTTGTAATAGTCATAGAAAAAAAGCACATGGGTGCAATCCTAATTACTGGGGCATTCTGGAAATGTGGTATTGCTTACTGTCTTACACTCTTCTGGTCTGTGGAAATGTGGTATTGCTTACTGTATTACACTCTTCTGGTCTGAGATAGACATTCTTGTGTTGGGCACTTCTGCATGGTAAAGGGTGGTTGTGATTGTTGAAGGTGAATTTCAACATGGAACAAGGAAATTTAATCAATCTTGGTTCTCTTAGTCTTAAAAGCTTTAGGTATCATTTTTATGTTTATGTCAAGCATTGGTTTCAGCAGAAAGAGCTGAAATAATCGCAACAAGGAAACCAATACTAAAATGCTTTGCTATATCTAATTACCCAATTAATGCTCCTCCTGCACTTTTCACTTAGAATCCATCAATTCTCTTCCTCCTTCCTCCTTGTCCCACGTCTGACATCTCACTTTCCTCCTAAATTCATGGCTGCATCTTCTTTAACCATTTTTATTACACACGCACTTTAATGGATCAACATATAAAAGCAACCTGATAAATATGTTTAATTCTATTGGTTCTATGGATGATCACTCGAGATCCATATTGAATGACCAATCATGACTCATTTTTGGTAAAATTAATTCTCCCTCCCTCAGTAATTGTTAATTGCCTATAATTCTTTATCTAGGATAGGGCCCTGGGAGATTTTCCCCATCTACATTGGGATAAAATTTATAAGACATATGCAGAAAGCTCTAGAATTAAAATGGATTTTTAGAGTGCTAATAAAATTCAAGGGAAGTGAGAATCCCTTCTTCATGTTTCTGAATGTTTCATGATGCTAGAATTTTAAACAAAAATTTGGAGGCAGACAAGAGAGAGGATGATTTTTTCCTTACATTATTAGTCATTGTGTACAGGGAAAATGATTTTATAGTATCTAGAGAAATACATTACATAGGTTAGTAAAGGAAGAGAAGGCTAGAAGGCAGGTCAATCTATAATAGACAGAGGACAGATAAATAGATGAGATTGATGGATCCATAGATAGACAGATTAATCAATAGATAGAAGGATGGATGCATGGATGCATGGATGAATAGATGATAGAATTATTTTACGAAGCATATTTAAGTCTTTATAGATGTTTGAGGTATCCAAGCTTCAATATCAAAGGTTGAACACCTGGAGACTCAAACAAAAGTTCTACCTTATTCCCAAAAGTTAGTCTGCATATAAACAAGGGTGCAGATAAAGTGTAATAGATTGCTGGATAATTTCCTAATTTAACAAAGATCAACATTTGTTTCTTAGACCTTTATCTAATTAACTACATAATAAAGGTTAACATTCTTTATTCAAAGTTCATCAATTTCTATGTAAATCAAGCATGCATGCACGGAAGCATCCAGATAAATATTTGATTGATTAATATTTGATATCGGTTGATTAATATTGATAAATATTTGATTGATTAACTGAGTACAGTTGTATAACTGTGTTGATATATTAAATTTAAGTATTGTATGGCTATGTGTCCCATGCCAGAACAAAAAGCACATCCATGGCTTATCAAATAATGCTTGCAGCCTGTTAAGTAACGATTCAATATTAACTATGAGCATAGATTATAAGTACTCTAAGAATACTTCCAATTAAAACTGTTGAGTGTAATTTAGATAAAGGAAGAACACTCCTTATGTAGGACTGCAGCACCTGAGATCCCTCTTTGCTTCAAATTACATAAACTGAAGCATCAAGGAAATGAGTTCTTCTGACCTTACTCTCTAGATTATTTTCCACAGTGTTACTTCTTTTATTTTCTTTTAAAGTGAATTAGCTTTCTTAAAAGCAAAGTGCACCAATGAATTACTTTTCATTGTAGTTCACAGTGCCTTTTTCCTTTCTTTTCATAACCATATGTTAATTTTCCACTTCAGCGAGTGTAAGACAAAACTAATCTATTCGTTCTAAAAGGTAAAAATTAACTAAGTATCGCTTTTCATACGAAAATGGTACATTTTCAAATTTTCATTTATTACAAATTTAAATTCAACTTTCATTTAAGAACAAAGGTTTCCACTTGCATCATTCTCATTTATTTTCGGTCACTCTATCATGTCTATGCCTGTGGTTTTTTTATATAATGCCCAAGTAGTTAAATGCTATGCTACCTTAGTTTACCACAATAAGACAAATTCGTAGCATACACCCTTCCCCCAGATTATGGCCTCTAACCCTGTTAGTCAATGCCACTTTCTTTGGTCACCATACAACAAATAGTCCATTCTTCCGCTTGCTGTTTCAGATTTGTAAAAGTAACTTTTATTCACCCAATGTAATTGTCATCTCAGAGGCTTACTGCTGAGTAAGTACACCCTTTCTAGTTATTTCTGAACTCCAGAAGGCTGCTTCAAATCAGCTGTTCTGGGTCAAAACTCTTCTCCAAGCTGATTGATTCAAACTGGCTTCTATTGACTTCTCATTGACTTGCTCTTCTTGGAAGAACCGCCTCTGATTCTCAGGAACTGCACTGCACTGACTGCACGAAGTGAAAAGAACTCAACAAAACTACACTGACCTGTACTGAACTGAACTCAGCTGAACTCCACTGCATGGCCTGAACCCAAAGGAACTGTACTGTAGTGTAGTACTATAGCACTTTAGTAGCCGACCTGTCCTCCCTTTTCACAATGCTCTCTTCAGTTGCCTCTTTTTCCTGTGCTGTCCTCATTAGTGTTGGGCATATCACATATCTGATATCCTTCTGTCAAATCTTGTCTCATTCATTGCTTTGTTTTCCTCTCAATTAGATGTCACTTTTAAATATGGCTGCTTCCTTCTACAAACTAACCTTACCTACATTAGTTGGAATTAAAGGTGATTACTAAAGGAGTGTGTGTATTCCACCATGATGAAACTGTAGTACAGAAAGTATGTACATATTTCCAGTGATATCCTCAAAGCTTATGGTGGCAGCACAGTTCACAGATATCAACTTGGCCTCTGTGGCAACATGGGCTATTGGTACTCATATGTTCATCAGTGACAGCTTGGTACATGAACGTCCACATGGATTCAGCTGGCAGCACAGATCACGGACATGCAAATGGTCTTTGTTGGTAACATAAACAACAGATATCATCACAGCGTCTCACAGGAGCACAGAACATGGGCCTCGACATGGCCTCTAGAGGCCAGATCCTCTGCCTGTACTGGTCCTACCTACTGTGTGTAGGAGTCCACCACACTAGTCATTAATCAAGACAAAGTATATGCATACACACACACACACACACACACACACACACACACACACATATATATATATGCCACTCTTCCCAGGCAATTATAAATTGTGTCAAGCTAACACACACACACACACACACACACACAAAACAAAAATCAGTATATGTGTGTGTGTGTGTGTGTCTAAATGTCACATAGTATGGCTCATAAAGAGAGAGATTTAGCCAATACTCTCTTCTATCCATTTCCATATTATTAGGTCCTTATTGTTATATGTTAATGTAGCACTGCCATCAATTTAGTAGTTATAAGGACACTATTTACACTATTTATAGATTTCATTTGTAAGAGTCAGAAGTAAAGATCAATAACTGGCCAACATGTAAACAGAGCTGATTCCTTTAGATTTTTCAGACTTTAACCTGTTTTCCTGTCTTTTCCTGAACATCTAGAGTCCTTATATGCTTCTTTGATCCTTGTGATCAACTATCAATAATAGAATTACTAATTCTACTGTCTGGCCATTTATTTTCTTTCCCCACTTGCCTCTATTCTCTCTTAAAACGATGCTTATCTTTCCTAATATTTCAAAACATCTTTACTAATTTAAAAATCCTTAAGTTAGTCAAATATGCAAAATTGTCTTTGTTATTAGAGAACATGCTCCAGCAAGAGCATACAGTGGTAAGAACATGTAGGCAAAGTATGCATTTATCTTGAAGGAAAATGGAGCAGTGTTTTCCACATCATCTGAATAACTAGATATGGATGTTTTATTTATTTAATACATAATATTCATCAGATTATCCAGTCTAGTTATTGTTTCAGATGTCTCAATATTTTTATAGTCTCTGAGAGTGACTTATAGACCATTAACAAGAACTATTGGGTTGGGTCAATCCATGTGTATGGTAAAGATAAGAAATGATGACAAATTTTAAAACTAGGTTTGAAACCATTCTTAAATAATAATAGGTATACACAATCTGTAGTTGATAAAACATGAATTTCCTTACTTGCATACATGAAAAGAAATCCTGAGTTAAAGTAAGCTAAATACAGTGTGTGTGTCTTACTGAGATTCTGTATACTAGGGCCTTACACACTACTTTGT
The DNA here is from genome assembly GCF_011064425.1 of Rattus rattus. Lineage (NCBI taxonomy): Eukaryota > Metazoa > Chordata > Mammalia > Rodentia > Muridae > Rattus > Rattus rattus. The sequence continues at coordinate 70,773,538 of NC_046157.1, forward strand.
ATATACAGTGGTAAGGGTTGAATTGTACATGAGTAATTACTAAGTGTGTGAACATAGTTTGACAAATTAATCTTTATTTCTGAAATAAAATAACATTGACATGTATATAATTAACAAATGGGAAAAAGTATATTACTATCCCCTAATTGGACAAGATATGAAGTTTTCCCTGTTATTATTTATTTGGTCCCACTCAGTAGGGTTGCATCAAAGACTCAGAGTGAATCTGAAACACTTTAGACACCTTGGCAGAATAAAAGGGTCTTTGTTTGTTTGTTTGCTTGATTGCTTTTACTTCCTGACTTCACTACAGTTGTACATATAACCTAAACCTGGGCTGGTCTTTCTCAGATTTTCAAATATTGAGTCAGAAAAGCTGCATTGACCCAACGACTAAGTCTCAATTCTCCCACAACAGTTTCTGCCATACATGGACGTGGGTGTTGAATTCAATGAATGGGGATATAAAATCTGAAGTGATCCAAAAATCTGACAGGTTTGCTGCGTCAACATCATGTTTCACTGAAAAATTACATCTATCCTTACATGGTGGATCATCTTACAAATAGAGATGGATAAAATTATTTCATAAAACTACACTGAAACTAAGTACACAGGATGTACATGGACCAGGAGATTTTCTATGTTTGTACTTTATGACAACGTAAAAAAATCATAGGAATAAGAATTTAGAAAATGAATAACTAAGAACAAAGGGTAAGTGAACTCTGTGGCCTCTAAACCGCAAAGAAAAAGAAACCAGCATTCTGAAGCCAAAGTCCAACAATAAAAATCCATTTTACTACAAATGTGATCTTGATTTGGCCTTTTTTGGGTTCAAAAAAAGGTGGGGAGATAAAAACCACTCGTGAAGACAAAGTTCACAGAGAGGTAGAAGGTACCTGAAAACAATGTTTGACAATGAATTTATTTGTGCAGTGTATAAGAAAATTCAAGAAACCACAGTGTACATAAATAGTCACACATAGATATTTATAAATTTAAATAGGACAATAGATTCTCCACCTAAACAGTATGTAAAATAGGAATGCAAAGGGAAACAAATATAAAGAAAACATGCTCACTCAGAAAAATACACAATTAAAAAAGTTTGTAAATGAATAAAGATAAGAAATTCTGTTAAGAATGTGTAGAGTAGAAAGGGGAGAGTAAGTTCACTGTTGGTGGTATATTGTTTATATGTATGTATGCTTGTATGTATCTATCCTTACAAACATATATACACAAATATACTAATATAAAATATATATTATTTATTAGTATATATAAATATTAGTATATTAGCAAATGTAATATATTTTACATTCTATATATATACTACATGTTATACTTTATATATTATATTTTATATTGTATATCATACATCATATATTCTACTCTACTATGTATGATTTATTATTATTCATTATACTATATTGTATATCATTATAATATACATTATGTTATATATAATTCTGTAATATACATTAATATAGTATATATTAGTATAAATAGCATATTATATATAGACACACATATATATGTAAGGATATTGTGAAAACCTAACTGCAGTTCACCAAAAAGCTAAATGGAGAACTATCATATGACACAGACTTATTTGAGTGTCCATCAAAACGAAGTTAAAGGAATGTATCACAGAAACATACCCACTTCCCTGCAGCATTGTATACACAGACTGAGACAGGACTCTATTGTTCAGGAAATTATATTGTTAAATAGACAAAAAAAGACACAAAACCTATGTGATAATTTAACAAAATTAAGACAAATGATGTCCTATAACCTTCATACAACAGACAATTGTCAAGGACACTGTTGGAAATCACATATCATCTGAGATCCAAGAAAAGTACAGTTTCAGAACAGAGAGTTAAATGATGTCACTTGGAGCATGGAATTATCTGACAAAAGCTCTAAAATAGTAATCTGAAATTATTTCCTAAATATTTGCAATTTTCTTTAAATCAAAGAAGACACCAAATTGATAATAAATTGAACAAAATTGGAAGCATATAAATGAAAAAAAGGAGAATGACAAAAACCTTTAAAGGTTGGTCATGAACACCAGGGTGAGGAGGTGGGAGGGAGTGGGTGGGTAGGGGAGTACCCTCATAGAAGTGGGGGTGAGGGTGGGAGAGTGGGTGTGTGGGTGGGGGAGTACCTCATAGACGTGGGAGGTGGGGGTAGGATAGTAGATTTCTGGAGGGTAAACTGGAAAATGGGATGACATTTAAAATATAAATGAAAAAATGTAATTAAAAAGATTATCCTAAGCCAAAAGTAAATAAATAAATAAACTAATGAAATTTAAAACAGAATGATAGAGGTGATGTGTATAGCAAAAATCAATCTCAAAGTATCATTCTCTAAAGTTCTATTCAGGTGACAGGTTCAAGACGAAACTTTCAGACATGGGAAGAGATTTATTTTTACCAGACTCAGGGAGAGTGATAAAGACTTCATATTCTTTAAGGATGAAGACTTTGGTGGGACTTCTCCACTCCATGGAGTGTCCATACACCTAAGAGTTTAGAAAGAGCATTAATGGGACCCAAATACAGTAAACACCCACATTAGGGTAGGTACAGAACAAATGTTGGATTTGAAGGTTATGTATAAAGGGATGAAAACACACAAAGAACAATATATGAAATTCCTAACAAATGAATAAAATATTTTTAAGAAGAGTAAGAGCAGAGACATGAATGCAGCTGTGACCAGACAGCAGTGTGGACCTGACACTGACAGGATTCTTCACGCTCAAGTATCTTAACATCAGTTCCTGCCCATGACACTGTCCTCTTTGTATACATGATAATTCATTAAGGAAAATTAGGCAGAATGACCGAAGACACCCAACTGAGCTCTCTTTCTTTTTCTTTCTTCCTTTCTTTCTTTCTTTCTTCCTTTCTTTCTTTCTTTCTTTCTTTCTTTCTTTCTTCCTTTTTTTTGCAGCTGGGTGTGTTTTCTGAAAGATGGTGGGAGGCTTATACCATTTATAATATCGTTTTTTATGGGTTGTTTTCTTATAACCTTCTCCTTTCACTTTAAATCTTCATAGTCTCAACTGAAAATCACTGAAACATGCACTATCTTTGAAACAAAGATTTTAAAAGAAATGCCTGAACAGCGAAAGTGCTTGATTTTATAATAAACAAAAACAAACAAACAAACACCTAAAAGATTTCCCAAATCCCTGTGGAAATTAGGCCTGGGGACCAGAGAAAATTTTTTCTTAAATCTGAACATTGTTTGGATAAAGGTGAATATGTGAATTAAAGGTAAGACGTGACTTTCATTCTCAAATGAAAAGGATATTTTCAAGGATACAAACTGATAAAGGTGAAAATACAGATATGGAAGTCTAATAAACACCCAGAAAGTATTAAAATTATTAATGCTTCATATATCCTGCAACGATCTAAGACAAGATTTTTGAAAAGAGTGTGTGGTTGTTTTTAAACTATATATCTGCTTATTACATTTTTTTCCACCTGAAGTAGAGAAATCATTTTGAGCACTCGCCTTCAATCTCAAATTACTCATGGTTCCTTCTTGGTTGTCAGGTAATCTTTTATCTTTCAATAATGAAAACAAAAGATCAACGACTGATTCTAACCCACATTAGGGTGAATATCTCCTGCATAGGTAATGACATATTCCAACATCTACGTAATAACTATATAAGTCATTACTCTTTCAAAATACCCTCTCTTCTAAATTGTATGTGGAATGACAACTGATGAGGTCTGAAATGCAGAAGATCCAGTGCAAAATTTCATTCACTTAGGATAGCCTTTTTGTGATTTGGACAATCGTGATTTTCACAACTGTACCTGGAAATCTGGACATCTGGAAATCTCTCTACCTCTAAGTTCTTGGAGAATTGTTGATGCTATCACTTAATTAAAAATATTCAGTGAGGTGTGTTGTGTTATGTTATGCAATAGAGTCACAACTAAGGCAAACAGGCTTGATCCCTGGGAATACAAGTGAGAGAGTCCTCTATCCGCAGACACAGATAGAAAAACATGTGATAGCATGCCACTAGGGGGAATGTAATGTGTACTGGAAGGATTAATAGATGATAGGAAAGGGGAATCAGCTTATTTCAAAAATAACATTTACTGTGAATAGGAAAAAATATTGACATACATGAAACCATTTTCCCAAACAATTAAAAGATTTAGGAGGAACTATAGCACAACTATTCACAGAAAAATCCAAAGAGTTAGATTCTCGGAAAAACTTGGAAGCGCATGACAACAGTGCATGTGATTATGAGCAACTAAGAAATTCTGAGAGTGGGAGAAATAATCTTCCTTAGGGACGAGCACACCATTTGACTATCCGATGCCAAATGGTCAGTCCTGAAATCATACACACATGTGCTAATACACTGACTATCCGATACCAAATGGTCAGTCCTGAAATCACACACACGTACGCTATTACACTGACTATCCGATGCCAAATGGTCAGTCCTGAAATCATACACACATGTGCTAATACACTGACTATCCAATGCCAGATGGTCAGTCCTGAAATCACACACACGTACGCTATTACACAGACCGAAGTGGTTGAATTTGCATATTTAGGAATTTATATGTCTGTGCGTGCGTGCGTGCGTGTGTGTGTTTAATGAAGAAAAGAGGCTATGCATTTGAAAGAAAACAGGAGGGCTACAGGGTTTGGAGGGAGAAAAGAGAAAAGGGGAAAATATATAAATATATTATAATCTCAAAAAAAGGAGAAGAAAAATAGGTGAGATGTAAGTAGGCACCTCTATGCCAGACCGATTCTTGTGTATTAGCTATCCTAATGCAGTGTTGTACTCAATCAAAAATGTATTTAGCGTACATCAAGTGTAACTTGTCAGTGAACACATAAAGACAATTGGAACTTGAAAATAACTAAACAAAGAAAAATCCTGAAGCTTAAAAAATAACGAGGAGAATGTGACACAGTGCATGGTGTCAGTCAGTGGTAATGATGTGTTAGGTTCTGGTCATTTCAGAAGGGTCTACGTTTTTGTCTGCATCTGATTACAGACAGCAAATTGCATTAGACATCACCCTTTCACAACCTTAAAACTAGCCCTTTGTGCTATTAGGCACTCTTTAACAACCTGCATCCTAATACTGTAGCCCTAAATTTTACTTTGAAATTTTAATGGAATTATTAAAGGCATGTTTATGCACAAGCATTAAAATGTTTTTTTACATTACGATTTAGAAAATTTAAAATACAGTAATACACAATTCCAAATTGTCGGCTCTCTCTATGGTTACCTGCCTAAATTGATTTGAAATGAATAGGTTCAGGAAATGTAAGGGGCTTTTCTTTTCATAAACTTAAAGAGATGCAGCTGTTCTAGCAAGTGCAAATGATTATAAATTATTAGTGTCAATCAAAGGTGCGATTTCCATCTCCTGATTAAATCTATACAAAAGCGCTTCAAACACGCAGTTCAGCTGCCACCAAATGACAAATCAATCAGGAAAGACAATACAAGTGAGTGATTAGTCTGCAGGCAAAAGACAATAGCGTGTGGGTGGCATTTTCTTCCTCATGCAAAGGCCTTCTATTAATCTGAAAATGGAGAATGACCATTTACTTGCTTCCTCATATTTAAGTATTAAAAGGCTTTGCAGAATGAGCATGATATTGCCCACAACATTGAAACAACAAAGGAAAGGCTTCAATGGGCTTTAAATGCTCTCTTAAGAAAAATACAGGTTTACCCAATACATTCAAAAATTATATTCGTATTAACTGCATTCAAAGCAGAAAGAAAACACATATATCTGAATTAGATAACAACAATATGAAGCTGTTTTCATTGTTTCTTTCTGATTTGTATTCATCTGGATCCTTGCCATATATGGTACATATTGAGTTTCATCACCTAAAGGCCACCAATTTCAGGTCAACACTGAAAGACAAATTATATGTTGATTTCATTAAATTGACCATATATGGTTTACCAGTTTATCAGGAAGCATTTGGATAAGACATTACCATTAATATATTTAAGTAGAGTTTTTTTTCAAAAATAGTCTGGAATATATGTGAAAAAGTCAGGCCAAATGTAACAATGTGTGCCTAGAATCCAATAATAGGGAGACATAGGTAGTAGGAGCAGTGGAAGGGCAAAGCTATCCTGGGCTACAGGACAGCCGTGATGTATAAACAAGACAAAAGAAGAATCAACAGCCTTTGTTTCATGGAAAATGAAAGATGTTCTATCTATTATCCCTGTGATGATTCTATGTGTAATTTTTAGAAGGAAAAAGTAAATAAAATATTTTAATATCTATTTCTTTATGTTTTGAAATTAAAACATTTACATCATTTTTCCCTTTCTTTTTCTTCCTCCAACCCCTCCCATAGCCTCCTCTACCTTGTTTTCTTTCAAATTCACAGCCTCTTTTTCTTTAATTGCTGTTGTTGTATATTTATCTTCCTATCTATCTATCTATCTATCTATCTATCATCTATCTATCTATCTATCTATCTATCTATCTATCTATCTATCTATCTATCTATCTCTTCTATCTGTTTATCCATCTATCTAACATATATGTCTAATCTCTTACTCTATACCTATATCTGTATCTATACATTTGCATAAATATATAAATGCAAGTTGCTTAATCTGTTTAGTCTACATCAATGGTTCTCAACTTTCTTAATACTGTGACCATTGAATAGTTACTCATGTTGTGGTAATCCCCAGTCATAAATTATTTTTATTGCTACTTCATAACTGTATTTGTGCTGTAGCCTTGAATCATAACATAAATATTTGTGTTTTCTATCACTTTCTCCAGTGCAATAATAATAACAATGATTATGTGTATCCTCGTGTGTATGTATCTATATGCTGTGTTGCATGGTTATATGTTAAGATGATATATTTCTGTGTGGGATCATCTATTTTATTGAAAAAGAAGACAGTCTGGGTTAAGCAGATGGACACAATATTAAGTGGACAAAGGCACCAAAATATTAACTTTCATTCTGAAGAATACACAAAATGTTGAAAATATAAAATTATGCAGTTTTAAAATACAATATTAAATTAATCCCATTTGCACTTATTTATGGTTCCGTTGTAGGATTTGTACAAGATATTTATTTAGTCTACCTTCGGTACATGGTGTCTCCATTGGATTTACAACCTTTTGTAACACTCGGGGGAGAAACTGCTCTAGGCACTGGAGAATGACTGAAGGTTTTTGAAGAGAGAAATGACAGGAAGAAAGGTGTATTTAAGAAGATGGATTTTGTGGGAAGAATATGAAGAGGATTCAGGCCTTGAGAGAAAGGTGGCAATGAGATCAGAGAAGATGCTGCAGTTCCCCACGGGCTGTGTGTATGTAAGCATTATTTCACTAAAAGTCAATAAATGGCTTCAAGGCAAGGATTTTATCATATGCTTTAAAATAGTGAACTACTTTTCACTGGAAATAGAATAAAACAATTCAGAGACAGTTCTGTAACACGCGCACGTGCACACACACACACACACACACACACACACACACACACACACACACACACTGAGATAACATGAAAAAGGAGTGGAGGTAGTTCCCCACTGAGGCTGAAACGGTGCTGTGCTTAGAGTCATGGGACCCTGTGTTGCCTGTTTTTTGCTCAGTGATGGCGACTTCGACAAACAAGGAATGATGAGGGAGCGTAAGTTAACTCTAAGTCTCAGACTGAGAGAAGTCATTATGGCTTCCTGAGAGATTACTTATCTTAAACAGAATATAAGGCATTAAAATGTTGTTTATATTCAAACATCCTTGGAAGCACAGGATATATGAACCATATTTGACCTTAATATTTTTATCAATGTATATTTCTCATGCAGATGGTTTGGTACAATGCCAACTTCCATAGAGGGAAAGATAAGACTCTGGATTCAGCAGATAATTGTTTTTGCTGAAATATGGATTGCAACCAGAGAAGAGGTTAATATTCAACAGAAATCATAGTAAATGAGATTTAAATGAATACCATACAAATATAACTTCGCAGAATCAGACAACATGATGCTTATAGCTGTATTGTTAAATCCCAAGTTTGTTAATTAACAGATAAAGCAATCTCCTTTAATTGTATCTAATTAAGATAATTTAGTCTCTAGGGTTTCTTGTGTCATTGAAAAATGAAGAATAAAGAATTATGTTAAGAAAAAAGTGTATTTTTTGTCTCTTCATGATTCTTGTTTGTAACAAAATTTTAAATCAAATTATAAAATAATAAAATAAAATACTCTCGTTGATTTTAAAAGGGTTATAAAGAATTAAAATTTATCCTAACTGTTTATATTAGAAAGTACTTCTATTGTCCACATAGTATCATATATTAAATTTTTATTTTAATATATTTCTTGCTTATGTTTAACCTGTTTTTAATAATTATTTCTATTTGATCTTATAGTTTTCTGACCATTTGTCTTCCTAAAGTCAAGTGTGAGATGATGTTTTAAGTAGTTTTTGTGTGCCAAGCAAAATATGTTTAGATGGTTCCAAGTTAGATGAAATAATATGCAGGAGAATTTTTAAAAGGAGAAATATTTTTTTATAAATTAGAAATTCTATTACGGTGAACTGTAACTATAGTATATCGTTCTATATAAATATATTATTCTAACTCCTGAAACAAGACATTCTGAGAAAGTCTAAGGAACTTTCTATCAGTCTTGCCACCCTTGGTTTGCTAATAGTAGGATTTCACAAGTGATATCTGGATCTCTTCCTCAAGAGCAAATCTGGATCGTCCATGAATTTATTTGCAAGATTAAGTAACTTTGTACTGAGTGAGCTTCTTGTGCTGGGAGAACCTGTAATTATAGCAGCCCTGCCTGGATGGTCAGGAATTGGAAGCTGGGTGTCCCAGAGATCCAGGATAGAAAGAAAACTAACAGACAGAAAAAAAGGAAAGAAAAGAAAAGAATAGAAAAAAAGAAAAGAAAAGAAAGAAAGCCAGGTTAATGAAATGCAATGAAATGAAATGAAATGGTTCCTAATGATATTCTCATATACTCAGGATCCATGACCAGCCCAGTTGTCATCTGTGAGGCTTTATCCAGCAACTGATGCGGATGCAGAGACCCACAGAAAAATATTAGAAGGGGTCCCTCGGGGAACTTCAGAGAAGAGGAGGAAAGAAAGATTCCAGGGGTTAGAGGACACCATGTGAACACTGCCCAGAAAATCAACTAAGCAAATTTATATGACCTCAGAAGCTAAAGAGGGAACCAAGAAGTCTTCTTGGATCTGTGCTAGGTTCTCTGCATACATTCAGTAATAGTTTAGCTCGACATTTTTGTTACACTCCTAACAATGGGAGTGGAGGGTATCTCTAACTCTTTTGCCAGCTCTTGGGATTCTTTTATTCCTACCAGGTTTTCTCCACCAGGCTTGATATGAGGGTTTGTACCGAAACGTATCCCATCTTCTTATGCTGTGTTCAGTTGATATCTCTGGGAGTACTGCTCTTAAATAAAATGGAGGGACAAGAGTGAATCTGAGAGAGGCAGGGGCATTGGGGGAAGTGGAGGGAGGTGACTTTGTAGTCAGGGTGTATTATATAAGAGAATAAATAAAAAGAAAAGAGGATGAGAGGGCAGGGAGAGGGAGAGAGGGAGAGATGGAGAGAGAGAGGGAGAGAGGAAGAGAAAGAGAGAGAGAGAGAGAGTGAGAGAGAGAGAGAGAGAGGCTATAATAGGCTTCCTTTCCTCAATGGCATTGTGTTTTTACATAATTTAAAAGAGCCATTCCATATGTCAGGCAATATGAAGGTAATTTGACACTTGTTATATTTCCATAACACCCTTATATTTCAGAACTCACTTTTATTATTTACCTCTCCCTGAAATGGCCTCCTGTAACCTTTTAGCTTTATGTAAGAATTCAAGCATACAAATACACATGGTTTTTAAAAACTTAAGTCCAACTAATAAATGAATTTCCATAATTCAATTTTAATTTCATATTTTAGATCACGTATTCATAAAAAATGTACTCTCACCTTGCTGGATCTCACTGTTTGCAATCAATAAGAAAGGAGAAAGGAGAGTAAAAACTGCAAAACTATTGTGTGATTTTGAGTGTGTGTGTGTGTGTGTGTGTGTGTTGGGGGTGTGCGTGTGTATGCATGTATGCATGTGTCTTTGTGTACAGGAACATTTGAGTATGTATAGAGGAACTTTTAACCAGCAACATGGATGATCTGGCAAGGGATCAAATCAAACAATGTTCTTTGTCTGTGTGATCCAGCTGGAGTGCAGATTCCACACACATCTTTAATTCCTCTGGCTGGCATACAGACAGGCTCCTAGTATACACCTTTAATCCCAAACAATGAAGGTAAAGTTAGTTTGTAGAAGGAAGCAACCATGTTCCAAAGTGACTTCTAAATGATGGGCAGATAAAGTGAAGATTTGACGAGAAAGATTTGACAGAAGGAGTCAACTACAGTGTATTCCCACCTCTCACAAGAATACAGAAGGAAAAAGGCTATTTAAGAGCAGTTCACGAGAAAAGTCAGTCCACTTAGTTCAGTCAGTGCAGCGAATGCAGCCCAGTGGAGTGGAGTTCATTCAGGAGTTCACGCAGTTCATTGCAGGTCAGCAGAGGCAGCTGAAGCCCGAGGGTAAGAAAGAGCCAGGGAAGAAGCACACACATTACCAGTGTTAGAGTCTAAGCAGAGCAAGGCAATGAGAAGCTGGGAGAAGCCAGATTGAATCAGTCAGCTTGGAGGGCTGTTTAAGCCAGAACAGCTGAGTTGAAATAACCAACCGGAGTTCAGAAAAGTCGAGAAAGTATGAGCTCATTGAGCAGTAAGCCTGTGAGATGATAATTACATTCGGCTAGTAAAAGGTAATTTTAAAACCTTGTTTATACCTATGGAAGCTAGAAGCTGATATGGGTTGTCTATGTTAGTATAGAGTGTCTCCTTCTACTAATCTTCATTTTATTTTTAAAGACAATGTTCCTCATTTAATCAAGAATCACAGAATGGTTCTGCAGCTGATTGGCTACCAAGGTGAAGCCCAGGAACTCCCCTGTCAGGTGCTAGGATTACAGAATGTATATCCTGCTGTTTTATGTGGATGCTTGAAATCTGAACTCAGGTTTCTGTGATTATTCATCAAGTCTTTTATCCACTAATTCATCTCCACAATCCTTAATCAAAACAGTTTTTGACTTTGATTTCATCACGGGTAAGCAGAGAGATCTTGAGCATGGTTTATCTATTTCAAGGAATAGGGAAAGAAAAGAGGCCTAGGGAACTTATTGATCATGTTATTTCAATACATGATATTTTAAAGGTGTGACTTCTAAGAATAAATTAGTACATACAAAAACATTGTCATGATAAGGAATAGTGAATAAGGTAAAAGATATAAATATGTCTTAAACCATTAGGAGGTTAGCCAAGCAGGCCCAGCTGCAATGCTGGCCCATGTACCACTGATACTTCCTCCCTGAGCCAACCTAGAATCTGCCAGTACAGATAGAGACAGTTGATGCTGAACCTGGCGATGGACTGAACCATTGTGGAAAAGGCAGCATCACATTGAGAGGGTATAAAGATTTGCCCAGTTCCTGCAATAAACAAGTCTGATTTTGCCACTTGTCTGACCCCAAGAGTCTTTGTCTTGCTTCTGAGTCTCCTTACCCCACCCCCAAGGATCTTGGTCAGGGTAGCAAGCAAAACATCTTTGTTCATACAAATAAGTGAATTCGAGCCTGGCTCAGTGACATTCACCTGTTATCACAGGACATGGAAGATTGTGGCAGGAAAACCAAAATTTCCATGGATGCCTCAAGTAATATATAATATTTTTAAGTCAACCAGTGCTAAAATATGTCTCCTGTCTAAAGAAAAATAACAATGCAGTGAATGAACACCACCCACTCCCCAAATAAACAGAATAAGAAAATGTCACTTGCAAAGCAAAACAACTCCTGCTTCCTTCAGGGATTTAAAATGTGAAACAGGATACTGTGTCGTGACTGTGTTACTTCAGGTAATAATTAGAGGCAAATAGAGTAAAGGTCCTCAAGAAGAAAATTAAATACATGCCAATGGTCACCATCTCTGTGCTGGCCATGCATTGTGTCCTTATGCTGCTTGAGTTGACCTGTCTTATGGAACAGCATGACTTCACTGGGGAATTATGAATCCCTCTGTGGATGCGCAGTTCAGATATTCAAATAAGCAAGCTGTGCTCTCTCCGCTCTTCCCAGAATAAAAAGACGGGTTAGAGTAAATACCCCAACAGGTAGGTATCTTGGAATTAAAGTTAGCATTGCGTATTTCAAATCGTTTGCTTTCCCCTGAAAGGTAGATGTCTAGTATTAAAAAGGTGGCGGCAGTATCCTTCCACTTACAAATGACGCAAGTTTTCAAAAATATTAGAGTTCCATAATCTTTGTCTAGTGGTTAATTTTCATGAAAGGTAAGGCACAGTTTCTTGGCCTTTCTTAAAATCTAACAGTGGCCATCATACTACAATGCAGTGATGCTAGCTTTTGATTAAGACCTTCCTTCTAGTTTCAGATTTTAGATGAAATCAAATATGGAGTTCATTCAGTAACACTGTAAAACATTCAAAAATTATTATTGGCTTAACAGATATATTTTAAAAAGAAACTTTTGTGTAACATTCAGATTTTCATAGATCCAAAGTGTTCTGAAATTCTCCTCCAAGTTTTGTTATGCAGATGTGGGTTTCCTCTGAAGCAGCAGCTGGAATTTTTCTTTGCAGACACCTACACCGCGCAGGGCTGACTTTGGAAGTAGCTATTGACTTTCTGTATCCTAGCAGGTTCATATTGATCTTGAGGCAACTCAATTACAAACACCTGGAAGAAGCAATGAATTTGAATAGCGTTCATAGCTCTTTTAAAATACATTTTTTTCCTCCTTTGTGAAGGGCAATGACTTACCATTTGCAAAATGAATCAAAAGGATATACTCTTGTGCTCTCCATGAAGGGAAAGGGAAAGAATCTTTAAGACAAAGCACTTTTCATCAAAGGTCGAGGTTCTTTATGAATGTGTATGCTGCCCAGTCTTTATAGCTAAAAGACTAAGTGTTTTCCTTCTTTTAAATAGTCTGCACTGGCTAAATGTTAGATCTCATATGGTGGAGTTTGCAAGAAGCAATCGATGTCGGGGTTTTTTTTTCCTCAAAATTAATAATAAAGGAAACATTATATCTGAAGGAGAAAAGAACATGTTGTGGGACAATTGAATTACCCTTTATTGCACCAGGACTAGGTGATTTCTTTTTCTTTATAGAAATATAGCATTTCAGAGGTGGGGAAGAGGAAAGAGAGGGAAGGCACATGTTGTGATTCTGCCTGAGAGTGTCTGTGGGATGTCTGCTAAATTAACACTGTGATCCAATCACTTCACAACCACTGGAAGAAAGAATGATCAGTAGCTCATGATGTCAGGAGACTGTTTTTTCCCCAGGAATAAATATAATGACATACAAATACCTTGTCAATGGACCTGGCATGTATTACACGATTTAGTACATTATTAGCATACTAAACTCCTGTATTTAACTGGTAAAATAAAGTGCAAAATTCTTAATTATCCAAATAAGATGAAAGCTAGTTGTCAGTCATGTTAAGAGCGTTAGAAATGATGTTCTTCACATTCTGAAATGTATTAATTAAAATCCAGTTTTGTTCAATTATTACATTTATGTCTATGCATGTATGTCAAACTGGTGGCTTTCTATTTAGACATGCAAAATGATGAAGCTCTTTTCGTCATTCGGAGAATTAGCCCAAAAGTGTGAGTGATACAGGAATAAATTGGTCTTATCACAGAGATTCTTATTTAACAGGAAAAAGTAGTGTAGAACTGGAGTTATAGAAAAATGCAACCTCCTGTGTGATGGAAGGTTCTTTTTAAGTGAGGACAATGGATAAAATTTCCTGAGAGCTATTACTGAAATTTATTCTAAGAATGAGTCTGTCTTCCTGCCAAATGCTCACGTGAAATTTACTTGGCCTCTTGAATCTTAACTGGAATGATGTGTCTCACATACTAGAGTACTTCCACTCACCCTGTTCCTCAGGATGTGTTGTTGTCTCCATGATGTTTTACTTGATGTGGAAGAAAGAATGATTTAGAAGTCTCATTGGTTAAGAGCTACAAAACATTATGTCCTGACCTCTTATCCGATAATAAATGAATTTATCACGTTTGAGATGTTTTCACTGTTATTTTAAAATATAAATATTAGCTCTAACTTGGTTTTGATTCTTTATTATACAGATAATATTAGTCCACTTTTAATATTATTTTTATTTTTATTAAATTGTTTTATTTATTTACAATCCAAAGGTTGGCACCCTCTTCCTATCCCCACTCCCAGAGTTCTTCACAAAATCCTTTCTCCACTTAGTCTCTGAGAGTGTGCTTCCCCACCCTCCCTCCTCCCCTCCCCAGCATCCTCCTGCCCTGGGGCCTTACCTCTTGAGGATTAGGCGAATCCTCTCCCACTGAGTCAATACAAAGCAGTTCTCCACTACAAATGTGCCAGGGCCACAGACCAGTCCATGTATGCTCTTTGAGATCACTGAGATGTCCATATTAGTCCATGCTCTGGATCTTCCTGTGGGGTTGTCATCCCCTTCAGCTCTTTCAGTCTGTCCCCTCACTTTTCCATAGGTGTCCCTGACCTCATTCCATTGTTGCCTGTAAGTATCTGCATCTGTCTCAGTCATCTGCTGGTAGAGCCTCTCAGAGGACAACCATGCTCGGCTCCTGTCATGAATATCATTTTGAGTCTGGGCTACCTTGCTCAGGATGATATTTTCTAGTTCTTTACATTTGCCTGCAAAATTCATGATGTCCCCGTTTTTAATAGTTGGGTATCATTTCATGGTGTAAATGAACCACAGTTTCTGTATCCATTCTTCAGGTGATGGGCATCTGGGTTGTTTCCAATTTCTGGCTATTACAAATAAAGCTGCTATGGACATATTGGAGCACATAACCTTGCGGTACGGAGGAGCGTCTTTTGGGTATATGCCCAGGAGTGGCATAGCTGGGTCTTCGGATTCATAATTATAGCTATTTCTAGATGAAAGTTAACTATGAATTTTTAAAATAATTTAAATTTAAAAATAATTTAAAATTATGATTGCTTTTTAAATTTCACTTTAAATGATGGCTCAGTTTTAACCATCTGTTTAAGTCTTCACCATGGGTGCATATTGGGTAGGGCTCAATTTACATTAAATTTGGGAGTCCTCTAAACACTTGGAGTCACCGTCCAATGACTATGTGTTTTACTGTGTATACTCCCTCCCTCTGCGTATACCTACCTCCTAGAAGGTAAGCTTTTGTTATTTTAATAGTTTATTATTTACTTCAGCATTATGTGCACAAAGTTTGCTGTATAGAACAAGCAAATGAAGGAATTTGAAAGAAAAATATTCATCAGTATAGCGAAAATAAACCCAAAACAGTTTAAGCAAAACATTCAGGAAACAGGTTACTCACTAACTTGAGGAAAGACACAATAACATTACATTACCCGATGATATATTTGACTCGAGGGAAAAAAAAAAAACCTCAGAAATCTAATGAAATCTCAAATGTTAGGGGGAAAGTCATTACACTAACTTCGGTACTTAAATTTATTTTTTCATTTAATTACATTGTTCTGGTTTGATTGACACACGGCAGTGATATTAGCAAAATCGGGATTACATATATGGTAGCAAAAGAATGATGCTTATGAGAAAAAAAGTAAAAATTGAAACTATTTTAAAGGTATCTCAAAAAAATAAAAAATAAAACTTGGATTAAAGCTACAACGCCCTCTGGTGTGCAAATGCTTTATAGTCTAGCATACATTCTTCACATAATATCCTCCAAACACTAATTGCAGGGAGGTGGTGGGGGACACTTAAAATATAACAACTCACAATACATCTAATTATGAAAGCCCAAAATACTAACAAAAATCCAATTAATGACTGTTTTTAAGGTGCAAATGAATGAAGCTTATTTGTTTTTGTTCCTGGGTGCAGGTAAGCAAATTTCTGATGGAAATGCCAAAGCTTCAGTTCCATAGACCTGAACCTCATCAGAGGATTATGAATAAACATGCAGAGAGAAGTATGCAGATTTTCTAACAGAAAAGCCATGAATGTTTTAACACCCAGGGGGTCAAATTATAATAAAGGGATAGCACCTGTCACTGGAGGCAAACTACAAGATCACCTTTGCAATCCCTAGAGCAATTAAATCCCTGACAATTTAGCCTTCCTCTGGCAACCAGAACCTCCAAGGCTCAGGCATGCACATACCTCTCAGAGGGCCACATGCTTAGATTGCTTTAATTTCTACTCGTTCATTTTTTTTCTCTAAGCCCTGTTTTCCATGTATCATATAAAGGCCTCCCCTCACAAAGACAGCCTGAATTCTTATATTTTATTAAACTATGAGAGGGAAATTTTACATGGTCACCTTTGATCATTACACTTCATCCCTAATAACAGGTAACCTTTCAGTTCATGCAAAGTATCATTTTATATAACACCTGTGAACAGATTTGTTCTCTGGGTAGAAGCTTCAATAAAATGTTTTGAAGTATCTGTCTAGTGACCTATGTTTACAGAAAAATAGGTAGTCAGTAATTATACTGAATATTCTACAGAGCCAATGAAGGGCTAACACTAGGTGTGTGTATCTCTCTGAGAAATTGTGAACATTAGTCGTCCTTACAGTCCAATCACGAAAACTTACGTTTGCAGAGTCTCCTGATAATTTCCATTTGAGTATGCTACCGTTCCGGCTCTATGTGTTAATTTTAGGGTATTTTGATATGAGAAGACCTTCCTCGAAGATTAGCGGTGGGCAGGACTTGCACACTTATGGCTGGGTACTTTGAAAGCCAAGAAAGTAGAACATAGCAACCAATTCAAAGTAAAAGAAACCAGGACTATGTAAAATCTTCAGGTAAATTCAAGCACACCAACCCAACTAGCATAGTAACTTGGGGAAGAGT
The DNA here is from genome assembly GCF_011064425.1 of Rattus rattus. Lineage (NCBI taxonomy): Eukaryota > Metazoa > Chordata > Mammalia > Rodentia > Muridae > Rattus > Rattus rattus. The sequence continues at coordinate 70,790,629 of NC_046157.1, forward strand.
TTGTTTCTAGAAGTCACAATTACAGTATCCACTCCAGACTAGAATACAGTGTTACTCTCAGCACAAACTCAATGCTTCCTGTATTAGCCAAGGAGCAACACAAATGACCTTTTCTATACTGGATTTCAATAAATTCACATTAAATAAAGCTATTGTACAAACTGTTCAGTTTTTGAAAGTCTAAAATGTCCTGTTAGAAGAGTTCCTTTTGCAACGACTTCACTATGTGTCCTTTGAGTGTCCTGCCCTTAATGTGTTTGATAATCAAAGTAGCACTACTAATAGAAGACAAACAGCATCACTTTCAAATGAGAAACAACAGAAAATCTGCTCCCTGAAAGCATGTGATGAGAGATTCCATGACTGAATTTGACATGAAAAAGGTAAAAGTTAATACTTTGTGGTATGTGTAGTTGAACCATGGAGTCATTAAAAATTCCAGACATAGGCTTTATTTGATTTTTTTTAAAAAAATCCAGTAAAGAGGCCTACAAAGGTGATATCAAGAAAGAGATCAAGGAGTTAAATTCTGTTTTTAAATTATCACGTTCTCACATTTATTCACTTTTGAAATTATACAGCACTGGAATTGTAACATAAACAAGGCAATTGCTTTGTCCTTCTTGCATTATATAGCACCTAATGTGTTAAAAAAATAAAATTGGAAAATTTGTCATACTTACTTGTAAAGGCTGATAACCATTCATATAATTGTCTTTTCAAAGACTATCTTTGAGTGGTAAAGGCTAAGATTATTTTTTTTAAAAAGGAAAAAAACCTGTGCATATATTTGTGGTTGCATGGGTGGTACACTTGTGTGCATGTGTATAAACATTAGTATATATGTATTTTTCTGTGTATACATGAAAATAAGACTAGTCCACAATCAGTTATTGGTTGTTAGTAACTTTAATATCATAACAAATTTAATATTATATTATTTATCTTAAACCCTTTAAGTAAGAAGATATAGCTGATTTAGGATACTTTCCCACAAATTGAGGATCATTATACTTCCATGAACCGTGCATCAACCTTTCTACGTTTAGGTGTTACAATATAACTTCTAAGTGAAATTTCTGTGAAATGGGAACAAGCAAATATATTTCATGCAATTTTTGCAGGAAGACTCATCCTCAAACAAATTTGAGAGTGTTTCTCTAAAGAAGAGATGTGTAGGATGATGGTTACTAATGCTCTTTGCTCATCAAATGAGAAAGAAGGGATGAACAGAGGAATGTATATATAATGAATTTCAACCTGAGAGTCATCTGTGAAGATTTGGGGACTTACTTTGACTCATAATTTTTATGGTATTATGCAAATATTTATTGAGCAATGAAAAGAAACATAAATAGGAAAAAAGAAAGTAGATTAATGATAGATACATTTTTAGGTAGGTAGATAGATATGAAATAAAATATCACTCAACCACAAATAAAGACAAAATCCTGTGATTCATGAATCACAAGAAAGAGAACTTTTGGGAAATTTAAAAAAAGAAAATAAATTAAATGTGAGTAAAGTTGCAGTTTAATAATTGTATTATTTCAGCAAAAGAAAATCTAGGGAGGAAGGTGGAAGGCAGAAAGCTAGGGAGACAGCTCAGATCTGTGCCTTTCTTGAATTCTTAATTCTCCCTGTACCTCCATTGTCTTTACTGTAAGTTGATCGTCACACCCTTCTAAACGGGACAGCAACATGTGAAAATTGTATTTAAAACTCGATTTCTAAAGAACAGTTAGCTTGCTTCAGTCCACATAGGTTTACCTGCCATTCATCACCTTTGTCTTTATTGATTAAATGAGTCTGGTGAATTTGTATTCAGTCCAACACCTCTCTTTCTAAAAGGTAGGACTCAGAGAAAAGATGTACTTTCTGAGGCCAAATAGACCGAGGGGCACAGCTGACACTTTATTCAAAATCTATACTGATTGCAATAACTGGATCCATCATGTGGTCATCTCCATTGATTGCTGTGATGGCTGATGACTCAATTGACAGCCATTTTGCCTGGGAAAACATTACCAAATCCAAACCCATAAAGATTAAAATCACCTACATTTTCCCTTACAAGGGGAAAGAAAAAAGAAAATGCAAAAAGAAAGGAAAAACAATAAAGAAAAATAATAATAGGTAATGAGTCAAGATATAACACTATTATCTAAGCAATATTTTTGCAGTTACTCGAAACCAAGCTATGCCACAGGTACTGTAAAAGCAACTCCAGATGCAATCAGGTTAAAGGATACTTCTGATATGCTGGGCTATATAAAATATCGTCATAATGACAGGTATCCAAAAGCATAGAGCTACAATGATAATACTAAGTGAAGCTTATTTTTTAATTTTATTTTTAATAATTTTTTACTTTTTCACTTTACATTCCTCTTACTGTGTCTCTCAGTCAATCTCTCCTACAATCCTTCTCCCATCCCTCCCTCCTTGTTTCTGAGCAGGTGAGAGCCTTGAATATCCCTGTACCCTGGCACTTCAAGACTCTGAGATACTAGGTGTTACCTTTCCCACTGAGGCCAAACATGACAACCGTGTTAGAAGAACATATTCCACTTACAGGCAACAGCCTTTGGGATAGCCCCTCTTCCAGCTGTCCAGAACCCACATGAAGACCAAGCTGCACATCTGTCAAATTATGAAAGCAAAAGTGTCTAAAAGTCTTGAAGAAAGTCATCCAAAGATATATTTATTTTTGCATGTCTACTAAGTTACATCTGTGTCTCATAAAGCAAAATTTAAAAATCCAAAATTTAAATTTATAAACATTTTGAATAAAAATTTGTTTATACTGTTGCTTATTTACTATTAACATTAAATTTATAAAATTAATTTTAGGAAAGCTTGGTGTATTTAATAAGGTTAAGTTACCTAAGACAACTCTATTTAAAGGACTGCGAACAGAAAGGAATATTTTGGAGAGTAGTGAGTTAAGCACAAAATATCTGTACCACTTTGTGGTATTAATGTCTGAAGTCACCATTTTTTTTTTAGTTCATTGCTGCTTCTGAAATAGTGCGAATCCAACATCTTTTACTTATTTACTTATTACAAGGTTTCCACTGAGATTGGATCGATTTATGAATAGATTGATTTTAGCAGCGAAGTACAATAGGTGATTAGGTAAATTTTTAGAGTAATTCAAGTGTGTCTGACAAAATTGTTTAATACTGGAATCAGCTAGTTACTAACATGGAGTACTCATCTCTGAATTCAATGTCTTGCTAGATCAGGCAGAAGAGGTTTCAGGAAGAGAGTCAGAGCCAATGCTGGTCTATGATTTTAGGGAACAGTGTTTTCCAGACACAACAGGGAAGGGGAAAACGTGAAGCCAGAGGCTGCGGCAGCGTGCTCCTCGCCTGCAGTGCTAATGCTACACAAACTTTGCAACACAAATGAAGATTTGTGTGCACAACTTTCTTCCGCAGACCAAGCTCCTGGCATATAATAGCTGTTGGGAGATGTGAAATCTATTTTCTTCAAATGGGAGACACTGGTCCTATTAACCACAATCCAGGGCAGGCATCCTGCTCACAATGTGGACGACTCCATTTGTTTTGTTTTGTTTTTAGTTCCCTGTGTCACTCTGTGTATCTCTGTATCTCTGTTTCTGTCTCTGTCTTCCTGTCTCTCTGTCTGTCTTTGTTTCTATCTCTCTTTTCCTTTCTACCCCCTCTCCCTTTCTTCCTCTTCCCCTCTCTTTTTATACACAGTCTTTAGACAGTTTCTAGACAACTCAAGGTAGCTAGGAACTCACTCTGTAGACCTATCTATCCTGAACTCACAGAGATCCATCTGTATTCTGTCTCCCAAGAGCTGGAATTAAAGGCATACAAGTCTAGACCCTTCCTTCCTTCCTTCCTTCCTTCCTTCCTTCCTTCCTTCCTTCCTTCCTTCCTTCATTTCTTTCTGTTCTTTATTTCTTTTTTAACAGAAGAATGAATAAAATATATTAATATCAATATTCTAAAAACAAACTCACATGTACATACTAAAGTACACAAAACGTCCTTGAAATATAATTATTAATGCAGTTATTTTCCTCATTTAATTTTTAAAACCTTTTTATTGGTTCTTTGTGAATTTCACATCAGGAACACTGATCCCACTCATCTTCCCCTCCCCTCACACCTGGCCTCCACCCTTTCATCCATCACACCTAAAGGGAAAACAGAAAACAAAACAACAACAACCTCTCGTTGAAGCTGTTATGTATAACAGTGTGCCCCAAAGTAGAACCTTTTGTCCACACTTCTTTGTTTTTAAATGTTCATTGCAATGACTCCTTGGTCTGGTTCAAGACCTCTGCCTCCAGCTATACTTGTATTGTAAAACAGGAACCTCAAGGGCTGCATTGTGGATTGAGAGGTTCGAGTTGGAACTCTACCGGGACCTCTTGAATGAGATTCATGGACGTGTTGATCGATGCAAAAACAAGAGGAGTTTTTATTTTTCCAGCACATTGGGGTTGTCCCCATTCGAGAGGGAGATGACCCTGAGAACACTCTAACAGGGTATTATATACCTTTGATAAGGGCAGATTTCAAATAATAAGGGCAGAATTCAAACAATAGTAACTAGGCAGGGTACTATTGATGGGGCAAAGCAACCTTCAAGCTGATTCTTGGTCAGTGGACCATTCGGGACTTCCCAAGGGGGTCAGTTGGAGAGTTACAGGTGGCTTTGTTTGATAATTTAACTTCCAGTTGTTCCACGAGCTAAACTGGAAGGGAGGGGTCTTTGTGCTTAGAGGTGTGTGATGGAATTTTCCCACTGGCCTTAGATTGACCCTAACTCTGGTTCTTTCAGGATATCCTGTTGTTGCCCTGTGTCATAGCAATCCTTTAATTTTTGAACTGTAGGACTGGTTGATCCCTGCATGCACTCCTAGTTCATCAATGGGGTAGATGTTGGAGTGAGCCAATTCAAAGTCCTGGTTCTGGGCCTGAGAGGTGTTTAGGCTGGTCAGCTCACTAGCTCTCCCAGACTCCCTGCCCAGGCTAGCTCATTCAATACTGCAGACAGAAAGGAGCTGATCCAGCTCTCCTGTTGTCATGCCATCAGGGCCATCTCTACTCTACTGCCCAGACACGATACAAGGTTCTCTCTCCAGAGTGCTGCATAAGATGAGAGACAGGGACAGCTCTCCAGCTCTCATGATTTTGGGTCCACCTCTCTCTTCTGCCATAGGTGGCAAGGGACAAAGGTGAAGTAGGCATCTGTCCCTCTCCTATTCCAGTACCCAGCAGACAAGTTGCAGTGTCAGTTCACCCATGTTCATACACTCAGGCAACTCTCACAAGCAAACAGAACAAGTCTACTGTCCTTCCAGGGCCCATGTGCCAGGCCTACTCTTCCTAGTACTGCAGTTAGTTAGGGACAAGATGAGCTCTTCTACTCTTAACCCCTCAGATCCAGCACTCTCATGATGTCCAGGTGAGTAGTAGACCTATTTCTGCACAGCTCACACACCTCAACATGTCCAGCAGCAGCAGCCCAGACCTGAGACATTTGCCTGGCCTTTAGTGGCAACAGACCCCTGCTGCATAGCTACAGACCCAGATGTGGCCCTTGGTGGCAGCATAGGCCAGGATCCCATCATGGTCCTAGGTGGCATCATTACACTGAAGTCTCTGGTTTCACTTCTCTTCATTGTGCCCACAGCCTTCTGCTTCTCTTTCTCTTCTGTTTATCCACCTTTCACTTACACCTCTTTGTGGCACCCAGAGACTCCAGTCTCTGCATGTCTGAGATCATCTCTGGATTGGACTCAGGAATCCTATCTCCCACTCACACATTACGGCAACAGGCAGGGATTACCTTGAGAATGGTCTCCCCCCCCCCACCTCACCAGCCCTGTATGGTGCCAGACTGGTGGACATCATCTTAGGCTCGCTCTGAGTCTGGGTCCCTCTGCCACCATACTGGTGGTATTTCAGGTCCCCCTGGGGCCACCGTCCAAGGCAGACTTCTCTCTTTTATTTAAGAAGGAGAAAATGTATGAAGTTGAAGTTCAGCTTGAATAAGGGGATCTGGAAAGAGCTGGAAAAATATGAGAAAAATATGAGAAAATATGAGAAAAAGATGATGTATGAAATTCTAAAAACAGAATTTTAAAAAAGAGAAAATACGTTTTGAGAATTTAATACATGAGGGAATCATTTTAATGTATACAAGCTAAATATCTATTTAAATTGATTGATATCAATTTCTCTTACTCAATATTTAATTCTGTAAGTATTTTAATTAAAAAATATACCTTTAAGAAATCTTCAACGAAATGCAGTCATTGATGTTCTGCAGATATCTTTGCATTCAAAACTAACATCTTAAACATTAAACATAGCAGCTGAAAGTGAGCTGAGCAGGTAAAAGTGCTTGCCCCACACCTAATTAGGAATTCTGAATCCTGGGTTTAAAATGGTAGATAGAGAGAATCCACTCACAGGACTTGCCCTTTGATCTCCTCACCTGTGTCATGGTAATTCCATGCAGGCACACACACACACACACACACACACACACACACACACACGCACATACACACATACAACATACACACAATACATGTACACACACATACCACACACACACACATACACACCACACATGCACACAGACACACCACACACACACAAAAATACACATACGCACAATACATACACACACACAAACACACACGCACATACAAACATACACACAATACATGCACACACACACATATACACACACACAAACACACTCACAATACATACACACACACACACAAATACACACACACACACACACACATACACACACACACACACACACACACATACACACACAAACACACACACATACAAACATACACACACAATACATACACACACAACACACACACACATACATACACACACACACATACACACACAGAGACACACACACATACAAACATACACACACAATACATACACACACAAACACACACACATACACACAGACAAATATATATACATACACACGCATGCACGCACACATACAAACATACATACATACACAGGCACACACACACACTAAACTAATAAGAAAATTAAATAATAAATAAACATTTTAGAATTAGAAAATATTATATATAACATTTAAAATTCTTTTTAATTAATGTTTATATACTATAAATAAAGTATATTGCACCTTAAACTTTGAGGACAAATACTTTGAAAACATTTGTTTTTACTATAAATTATATAGAAAGATAATTAAATATGAACTATATTCTATTGAAAATGAGAGGTACAAAAGAAAATTTTACTTAAAAACTATGAGTAACAACTTAATATATTATCATATGATTGATCAGTTTCAACATAGAAACATTTCCTTTTCTACCTTTTAGGTAACTCATTAATTTGATATATAATAAATATTTAAAACCTTATTTATCAAGACATAATTTTGTTACAAAATTGTTTGGTAATTCTGATGCTTGAGGGAGGATTCTGGTTTGAGGCACATGTCCTGAGGTGTGGGATCAGTGCAATACTAATTAAAATAATAGGGACAAAATGTTCCACTGTACTGCCCAATTATAAAGCTTGTTATCAGTAATAGCAAATAGGTAAATATTTTGCCATAATATATACATGGCCTTTTGCCCATATAGAGGCACAAATGAAGTTTAGAATTATAATAGGCAGGTAATTTACAGATTTTGTGGAGAGAAATAAATAGGCGGAGAGACAGACATAAACATTGTGTCTGTATTTGCCTTTAAAAATCTCTGCAGTTCGATTTTATCAAATACTTTGTTTCACAATTGTTCTAAAATGTGTTTCCTTTCCTTAATTTCTTTTGAACAGAGACGACGTTTTCTCTGTCTTTACTGAGGAAACTGACAAAGCAACTCACCTTTCTGGACAATGTAAGAAAGCAAGCGGTTCATTTTCTCCACAAAGTAGGGCGTGCGCGCCCTCTGCTGGCCATTTGTAGATTTCAGCCAGTTTGAATCTGTGGTCTAAAAACACTGGAACTTGTGGTTATTGAGCCTTGTATTACGTATATTATACACATTTATTACACCGTTTTACATGTGTGATAACGTTCACTTTACATACTTATACTTTTCACAAATCAAATCAGTCGCTGATGCAATTTTAATAGGTATTTAAAATATATAAGCCATACTGGCTGTGGGCTGGATGGGAAGAATCTCAATTTTGCGAAAGTAATTGCCAATCTCTTTGCCAAAAGTTATACATATACATCTTTAAGTAAATGAAAAGAACCAAACATTTCTGCCTCCAGTAGTACTGAATTATCTTTTAAAAAAACTATTTGTTCTCTTTTTCTCTTTGTTTTTTACTCACTTTACATCCAAATATCAGCCCCCTCTCAGCCCAGTCCTACACACACACACACACACACACACACACACACACACACACACACGCACACACACGGCTGCTCTCCCCAAGCCCTTCTCTCCTTCTCTGAGAATGGGGAACACCCCTTATGGGTATCACACCACTGTGACACATGTCGGTACAGGACCAGGCACATCCTTTCTCTCTGAGGCAAGACAAGGCAGCCCAGTTCGGGGAACAGGATCCCCAGGCTGGCAACAGATTCATGGACAGCCCTCTCTCTAGTTGTTGGAGGACCCACATGGAGACCATGCTACGGAATATGTGTGGGGACCTAGTTACAGCCTTGCCTGTTCAGTCTCTGGAAGCAACAAACGGTTCAGGTCAGTTGACTCTATTGGTCTTCCCGTGGAGTCCATTTCCTCTTTAGGTCACTCAATACTTCCCGCGACTCTTCCGCAAGATTCCCTGAGCTCCATCTAATGTTTGGCTGAGAGACTCTGAATCTGTCTCCACCAAGTGTTGGGTGGACCCCCTCGAAGACTGCTATGCTAGGATCCTGTCTGCAAGCGTAACCGTATCACTAATAGTGTCAGGGACTGGCTCTTGTCCATGCAATGAGTCTAAATTTGGGCCACTCTTTGGTTGGCCATTCCCTCCATTTCTGCTCCATCTTTGTCTCTGCATATTTTTGGTTAAAGGTTTTGTGGGTGGGTTACTGCCCTTTCCCTCCACTTGGAGTTCTCCTGTCTGGCTACAGAAGGTGGCCACTTCAGGCTCCACATTCCCCACTGCTAGGAATCTCAGCTAGAGTCACCCTTATATACTCGGTGCCTCCCACCACCACTACCTAATCCCTTGTCCTCTGGTCTTTGACGTGTCCTGGAGATGCCTCCCCCTGCTGATTTCTGTTCTGTCCCCTGCTCTCCCTACACCTGATCTCCCCATCCACTGTCCCACCAGGTCCCCTCCCTTCAATCACCCTGATATTTATTTTATTTTTCCTTCTGAGAAAGAGTCAAGCATCCTCCCCTGGGCCGTTCTTGTTATTTGCCTTCTTTGGGTTTGTGGATCGTAGTGTGGGTATCCTGTGCGTTATGGCTAATTTCCACTTATAAGTGAGTACATACCATGCATAGTCCCTGGGGTCTGAATGATATTTTCTAGTTTCATCCACTTGCCTGCAAAATTAATGATGTCCTTGTTTTTAGTAGCTGATTAGTATTCAGTTGTGTAAATGAGCCACTCCTTTTTTAAACCATTCTTCAACTGTGTTGTTTCCAGTTTCTGACTATTTACCCATAAAGCCGCTATGAACATAGTGGAGCATGTGGTATGGTGAAGCATTTTGGGATATATGCCCAGGAATGGTATAGCTGGGTCTTGAGGTAAAACTATTCCCATTTTTCTGAGAAATAACCAAATTGATTTCCATAGTGGTTCTAAAAATTTTCATTTTAAAAGTAAATATATGAAGGCTTGACTAGGATTATATTTTACATAGAAAAAGGAGTAAGAGCTGCTGTTCCATGTATTTAGCAATGGGATGGAATGTAGCACTAACCTGACACATCGTTTGCTATTACGACTGCTATTCAAGCACTTTGCTTACCTGTCAGTCTCACGTTCAAGTGTAAACAGCCATTTGGTGTGCACAGAACAGACTTAGATGATTTTTTCAAAACCTATGTTATTTAGGGTTCTCCTTTCTAGCACACTGGCCAGAGGTAGGGGTAAAAGAAACGTAGTAGGAAAAGGGTGTTATGGAGCTGTTTAGAAGACGTTCCTTAGGGTGATTCCACTCTTTGTCGTCAGGATACCAGCAGTCCAGTTCAATGGCAGACACCAAACACAAAGCAACAGTGGTAACAAGGCTCTGACAGACTGGCCCCAGCCAGCAGAAGACCACGAGAAGTTCTTTGGCGCATTTCTCTGTATGAAGTGAGGACAAAGGAAGACCAGCAAAGCATTGCATGGTGTAGTCATGCAAGAACATCCTCTCCCTGACCGTGGGGTTCTAATTACCTTTTTTAAAGACATCATGTGCCCTCTCGTAAGGCAGGAAAACATTATGAGGCATAACTGAGTTAATGAAACCAGAAGTTTCCACCTCCAGCTGTGTCTTGTACTATAGCATCTAGCTTTGTCATATTTGGTGGTAGGGTCTTGGAGAAGTATTGGGTCTGAGGGAGGAGGGAAGGGGGAACTATGGTCAGGAGAGAAGAATCTATTTTAATCATTGAAACAAAAAAGAACATCAGGAAAAATAAAATGAGACTTGCAATTCTTTGAAATTTTTAATAATAAAATACATATAATGACTTTTTAAGTTATAAGTAATTTCAAATTTTAAATCTATAGTTTTTTTATTTTAAAATAACCTCGTTTCATACTTTAAACCCTAGATTACAAATTATTTTGTAATTAACATTTAGGAAGTTATTAAATGAAAGAAAGTAAACCAACTCACAACAACAACATGTATATGTGTATGCATATACAGATCATATTTTTTGAGATCTACTCATACTGTGCTATGGAAATTACTAAACATACCTATCACTCAATACCATCATTTAAGTTTTGATAAGATTAACAAAATTATAGCTTTGTTTCTACTCTCTTCTATTTCTCCATTATTATTAATCTAGAGAAACTGGATGACTTCATTTTAGCTACCCATTCCTTTTTTTTTTTTTTTTTGGAATTTTTTTAAATTTATATTTTAAATGTTATCTTCTTTCCCAGAAACCTACTATTGCATCCCCCCTCCCTGCTTCTATGAGGGTACTCCCTCACCTCCCACCCACTCCCTCCCAATTCCTTGCCCTGACATTCCCCTACACTGGGGCATTGAGCATTGACAGGACCAAGGGTTTCTCCTCCCATCGATGCCCAACAAAGTCATTCTCTGCTACATATGCAGATGGACTCATGGGTCCATCCCTGTGTTCTCTTGGGATGGTGGTTTTGTTCCTCGGAGCTCTGGAGGGATTCTGGTGGTTTGGTATTGTTGTTGTTCTTTTTTTTTTTTTTTTATTAACTTGAGTATTTCTTATATACATTTTGAGTGTTATTCCTTTCCTGTTCCCCCTCCCCCCCCTTCCTTCCTATGGGTGTTCCCCTCCCCATTGCCGCCTTCCCCCAACAATCTAGTTCACTGGGGGTTCAGTCTTAATAGGACCCAGGGCTTCCCCTTCCACTGGTGCTCTTTACTAGGATATTCATTGCTACCTATGAGGTCAGAGTCCAGGGTCAGTCCATGTATAGTCTTTTAGGTAGTGGCTTAGTCCCTGGAAGCTCTGGTTGCTTGGCATTGTTGTACATATGGGGTCTCTTGTTCTTCAAGCTCTTCCAGTCCTTTCTCTGATTCCTTCAACGGGGTCCTGTTCTCAGTTCAGTGGTTTGCTGCTGGCATTCGCCTATGTATTTGCTGTATTCTGGCTGTGTCTCTCAGGAGCGATCTACATCCGGCTCCTGTTGGTCTGCACTTTTTTGCTTCATCCATCTTGTCTAATTGGGTGGCTGTATATGTATGGGCCACATGTGGGGCAGGCTCTGAATGGGTGTTCCTTCAGTCTCTGTTTTAATCTTTGCGTCTCTCTTCCCTGCCAAGGATATTCTTGTTCCCCTTTTAAAGAAGGAGTGAAGCATTCCCATTTTGATCATCCGTCTTGAGTTTCATTTGTTCTAGGCATCTAGGGTAATTCAAGCATTTGGGCTAATAGCCACTTATCAATGAGTGCATACCATGTATGTCTTTCTGCGATTGGGTTAGCTCACTCAGGATGATATTTTCCAGTTCCAACCATTTGCCTACGAATTTCATAAAGTCGTTGTTTTTGAGAGCTGAATAATATTCCATTGTGTAGATGTACCACATTTTCTGTATCCATTCCTCTGTTGAAGGGCATCTGGGTTCTTTCCAGCTTCTGGCTATTATAAATAAGGCTGTGATGAACATAGTGGAGCACGTGACTTTTTTATATGTTGGGGCATCTTGTGGGTATATGCCCAAGAGAGGTATAGCTGGATCCTCAGGCAGTTCAATGTCCAATTTTCTGAGGAACCTCCAGACTGATTTCCAGAATGGTTGTACCAGTCTGCAACCCCACCAACAATGGAGGAGTGTTCCTCTTTCTCCGCATCCTCGCCAGCATTTGCTGTCACCTGAGCTTTTGATCTTAGCCATTCTCACTGGTGTGAGGTGAAATCTCAGGGTTGTTTTGATTTGCATTTCCCTTATGACTAAAGATGTTGAACATTTCTTTAGGTGTTTCTCAGCCATTCGGCATTCCTCAGCTGTGAATTCTTTGTTTAGCTCTGAACCCCATTTTTTAATAGGGTTATTTGTCTCCCTGCGGTCTAACTTCCAGAGTTCTTTTGTATATTTTGGATATAAGGCCTCTATCTGTTGTAGGATTGGTAAAGATCTTTCCCAATCTGTTGGTGGCTGCTTTGTCCTAACCACAGTGTCCTTTGCCTTTTGCAGAAGCTTTGCAGTTTTATGAGATCCCATTTGTCGATTCTTGATCTTAGAGCATAAGCCATTGGTGTTTTGTTCAGGAAATTTTTTCCAGTGCCCATGTGTTCCAGATGCTTCCCTAGTTTTCTTCTATTAGTTTGAGGTGTCTGGTTTGATGTGAAGTCCTTGATCCACTTGGACTTAAGCTTTGTACAGGGTGATAAGCATGGATTGATCTGCATTCTTCTACATGTTGACCTCCAGTTGAACCAGCACCATTTGCTGAAAATGCTATCTTTTTTCCATTGGATGGTTTTGGCTCCTTTGTCAAAAATCAAGTGACCATAGGTGTGTGGGTTTAATACAATGGTATTGTTGTTCTTCTTATGGGGTTGCTAGCCCCTTCAGCTAATTCAGTCCTCTCTCTAACTCCTCCATTGGGCATGCCGCTCCTGTGTTGTAGAAAGTATGACTTTGTGAACATGTCCTTGGTGGTTTGAATATATGCTTGGCCCAGGGAGTGGCATGAATAGTAGTTGTGACCTTGTTGGAGGAAGTGTGTCACTGTGGGGGTGGAGTTTGAGATCCTCCTTCCTAGCTGACAGAGGACAGTCTTCTCCTGTCTGCCTTTAGATCAAGTTGTAGAACTTTTATCTCCTCCAGCCCCACATCTGCCTGGATGCTGCCATGCTTCCTGCTCTGATGATAATGGACTGAAATTCAGAACCAGTAAACCATCACCAATTAAATGGTGTCCTTTATGAGAGTTGCCTTGGTCACAGTGTCTGTTCAGAGCAGTAAAACCCTAAGACGGTGTCAAAGGAAATGAAAATGTACAAATAGTAAAAGGGGAAATTGACTGTGATGTTGGCAAGAAGTCATAGTTGTAAAATTGTTTTGTTAAAATATTATTGTGTGTACTTCTAGAATTGTTCATCATTTCATTACTGATGAAAAGCATGTAAAAAGTTGTCCACATCATATGGCATTAGATACCATAAGTTAGATACCATACATTGAAAAGGAAGTTATCCTTTCAAAGAGAAATACTTCTTCTTTTAGAGATGACCATATGCTTTCCTTTGTTTAGACTATTTTTATTAAATCTATTCTTCCGTTTGAATTGCATATAATACATGTGCACTTTATACTCTTTACCATTTATGCTTGGCAACATTTTTCTCTGCTCTGATCACCTATTTTGATTTTATTTTACTTCATGTGATTTAGAAATTAAGTGTTGTGCTGGCAGTGAGAGGCGATGCCTTTGATCCCAGCTCTCGGGAGGCAGAGGGCACACAGATTGTGAGTCTGAGGCCATCTTTGTCCTCAGAGGCAGTTCCAATGCAGAGAGGGATACGTAAAGATCATTGTCTTGGAAAGCAAACCAAAACAGTGTATGTAATTCCTCTCATAAAGAGAACTTGGTGTGTGTTGTGCAGTTGACAAATATCCTACAGTAAATTCTTGCCTTCTTCTATTCATCCTATACTGTAATCCACTGTGAATACTCAGCATCCGTAACTTAAACACTGTGGGATTGAAAGAACCATAATGTTTCAGATGAGCCCCAAATTATATGAATGGGAAATCTTTGCGGTGGTCTCCCCCACAGGACTAGAAAAGAAACTTCGGAGTTGCATTGTAGAGGAAAATTATCTAAATAAATTTCTTTGTTTCTCCTTTGTTCATTCGTATCCCAGGGTTGAAAAGATTCTCCCTGCCTATTGGGTCTTTTCCAGTTTATTTTTCAAAGAGGATTTTTCCCAGTAAATATTATGCATATCAAATCCTATTTTGAAATAAGCTGGAAAAAAGATCCAAAGTGGTACACCACTGTTTCTGTCAGAAAAAAATTATTTTTTATATAACTCCAGTTGGAATTATATGAAAGTTTTACTGAAAAATGTATAGTAAAGCTCTAAAGGACTTTGAGATTCTGAGAAAGGTAGAGTTTGTTTAAGGAAGATAAATTTTTAAATCTTATGTTAGGGACTTAGAAAATACTCAGTTCTTACAGCAGTAAAATGTTTTGTCATGTTGTAATGATTTCTTAAGTTGTTGCAAAATTCTGGTTTATATCTTTCAAGTGATTAGAAGTCATTTTCAACCTAATAGAAAAATTCCATGTGGAAGAGACTCTAACGTAAAACAGAGTGGAGAAAGAACCACAGAAGTATGCTGGGAGCACATGGATGAAGGAAGTCAACTGTGACCAAGCAAAGGTCAATGCATGTGAATCCCAACCTGCTATGCTCCCAGAGGCTGATTTCCTACTACTGCCTCTCCCTGTCTGATCAAAATAGAAGATTGCGTGCAGGGCCTTCTAGTTAGCCTTCTAAATTATCCATGAAGATATATCCAGCAAATTCATAAGCTCTTTAAAAGCCTCCTTTACAGGAAACAAACATAAGTGTGATGTAAAAGAAAAGTGGTTATTTTTCAGTCCAAGAGAAGTGGTTTGACTCTGAGTTCTCATCTCTGTGCCCCTCAGTTTAATTAGTTAACCGTTGCAACCTATTTACATTTTCTATAGGTATTTAAGATAATGCATGTAAAAAAAAATAGAGCCCACTTCCTCCAACAAGGCCGTATCACCACACAAGGCCATCTCTCCTAATTGTGCCACTCTCTATGAGTCAAGAACTCAAACACGTGAGTCACTAGGGGGCTTACCTATTCACACCTCCACACTCTGATATAAGGTATCAGTGTGATACAAGGGATACTATATCATTTGAACAAATATTACTTTATTCTTCGACATTAGAGTAAAGTATCCATGTCATCAATACAAGCTGATCAGAATTATGAGGGTGTGTTTTTCCATGTATTTCATACCCATAGCTTGGATAGTACTGCTAATGATCATGTCCAATAATTATGGCTCGGTTTTGTTCTTTCACATATACTCAATACATTTAACACAAAAATAACCACAAAGTATAAACTTATTCTCGGAAAATAATCATTTTCCCATAACATTTGATTTCCAGTTAAAAGTATAGCCAGAATGATTTTCTGTTGTGATGGTGTGTCTATTAGCTCTTTCTCATTACCATTGCAAGAGCAGGGGAAACTTGTATATTGATTCTCTTCCCTTCGAATTTAGCAAACGAAGGTTAATTGCTAACATGAGATAAGGAGATGCAGGGAAGGGCAGCAGTAGCGGAGACCCTCCCGGAGATTGTCAATTTACCAAATGATTTGTAAATTGCATGGTCTTTCATTTTCAAGTGTGCTCGCCCTGTGTCTCATAGCATGCTGTTTGGAAGCAGTTGCTTTCCAGTGTTTGCTCTGTGGGTATCGTCTCTCAAGGCACAGAAAACATGAAACCCTCCCGCAATTAAGAACTCTACATATATAATTTGCTTCAGAGGACTGTTTTGGAGAGAAATAGATAGGGGGAAATGACATGTGTGCACTGGAGAGGGAGCAGTGATGTTGGAGGGTTACTGAGAGAGGAAGAGGGGAAAACTTGAAAATGCTAATTAACAGCCTCCGTATTTGCACTTGCTACAAATAACACTACCCAAAAGATCAGCCAAAAATACAGTTACTTGTGGAATGTCGATTGCTGTTAGTCTGGCTCTGGCTTCACCGATCCCATTACCACACAGATGGCATGGGCCAACTGCCCATTTGAATCTAGTCACTCCCGATTTCTACCAGTCCAAACAGTGGCGCGATTAAGATGATGCTTCTTCTGCCATGGTGTCAGCTGCTCCCTAGCGAGGCTTTTCTGGTGTTTCTGTTTTCACAAGGAAGCAACGCTGAAATAGAGACGACATTTATTTAAAGGACTGTAAGACAATAGAGACTGTAATGCAGGATTCAAGCAAGGGTCTGGCGATATAGTTTTAGGTTCCGCCTATCTTGATTACCTACTTATTTGCATCTACACATACGTCTACCACCAATCATCTGTCACCGACTCACACACAAAGAGGCTCATTTACATCCACACAGAGCTATTCTACCTTTCTGAAATTTAGTTCCTACATTGAAAATGCGTAATCATTTCCTACCCGATACCGACAATATTGTTCTCGGTAATGTCTTAGGCCTGGAGATGTATTTGCTTTGGGTTGTTATCTGGGGATGTGTTTGACAGGAAAGTGGTGTTTACGGGAAATGGCCTGCAGGGGTTAACATCCCTTGGTATTGCTTTCGATGTTTGAGGAGAGGAGACGATTCTAACCTTATGTCTGTGAATTGTGTCTATTCTTACCTGCATCTCGGCTGTAATGAAGCTCCCCCTCTCAGGCATTGTGACTGGACCCACGATGGAGACAATAAGACGAAGTCTGTCACCTATGGAGCCCACGGTGCAGTTGGGGGGACAAACAATAAACAATAGAGCAACTATGTAACAAATGGTCCCAGTAGTGGCAATTGCCAGGAGGACAAAAAAAGAAACAATTTTAACAGTAATGGAAAAACTGGGATCATTCCTCAAAGCATGCTTTCTTTCTAGTGCATGTGGCTTCTCAGCAGAAGACAGTGAAATAATCAGAAAAAAAAATCATCTCGAGCCAGGGACCATCTGCATTTTTCGTGTCTCCAGTACTGTCTTCTGCTCTCGAAACTTTTTATTTTTATTATTCATGGGTTCTATTCCCTAAATTGTTCACCCCAGAATTCTTACAAGATAGAGGCTGCAATTTGAAAATTCTTCTCTCAAGCTCAATGCCCCTAGTGTGGGGGAATGCCAGGCCTGGGGGACGGAGGGAAGGAGTGGGTGGGTGGATGGGAGGATCACCCTCATAGAGACAGGCACAATGAGAATGGGGTGGGGGTTTTCAGAGGGGAAACTGGGAAAGGGGATAACATTTGAAATGTAAATAAAGAAAATATCTAAAAAAGGAGGAAAAAAAGAAAATTCTTTTCTGAGTTGATAGCTAAAAGTGCTCTTCAAATATTCAATATTTATTTAACACATCAAGATAAACTTTTAGAATATGCCTAGAATCCTTCAAAATTTCTCAAGAAATGGCTGCATTATTTACGACTTACACATCTCTCTGTCTCTTCCTCACCAAGTGTTTTTCTGCTGCTCCTGACTTTCCCATACTGTCTGGAAAGTATTGTTTATGGGAAATGACCTACAGGGGTTAATATCCCTTGGTATTACTTATTTTCTGTCATTCCACACCAGGGGAGCAGAAGGAACTTACCAGAGAGCGGCTGGAAGGAAACAAAATATTTTTCTTTAACCTTCTTTGGACAGTTTTCCTATTTTCCCCTGATTTGTGTTGGTTTTTGAACTAATTTCCATGCCTAAGCACTTTCTTTCAATGTTAGCCTCCTCTCCCGGGATAAAAGCAGTAAGGCTTGTATTACTGCTCTCTTTATCAAGTTCCAAGATCTTCCACTCCGCCTGCTTCCACTACAGTGAGTGCATAAATGGCGTTTGGGCTTCACTTTGCCATCCGCGCTCCTTGCCTGTTGGACTCTACATTAGAAGTTTCCTCTTGCATTCCCTGCTGCATTTCATGTCACTAAAGTACTTAAAAGGGCTCATGATTCTCGTCTTAAAAGAAGCACTTAACGAATTCGCTATGATTTTTTTTTTTTTTTTTGGCTTTTCAAACTTCGCCTTAATTTCTAAAGCAGCTCATCCTTTAGATCTCCGAACTTCACACGGTTTATTTTATAACACCAGCAGAAAGGCTAAGAATACATTTATTTTATTCACTGTTCTGAATCAAGGGATTTATTAAGATTCGCAAAAGACCATTTGATACTCCTTAACATATTAACTTTGCTGTGAGCAAAAATACATTGTTTTATGCACAACTCTGCCTAAAAATGATCTCCAGAAATGTCATCATCTTCAAATTTAAAACCTCATTATCTATAAAAACAAATTATTTTTAATTATGTCTACTGAAATAAACAAAACTTTATAAAATATTAGACTGTGAAATAAGGCGGTATATAAACCATCCGCATTTAATATACTTTTTGCTTTCTCTCTAATATCACAGTTTCAGAAAGATGTATTTTTAACTATTATGAAAACATTAAAAAGGATTTATTTTTGATTAAACTCAGCGGAGACATTTCTTTCCACTGGGTGAACATATTTGACTCAATAAGTAAATGGGCAGTATGTAGTTTCCCACTGTTTATCAGTAGAAAATTCAAGAAAAGTAAAATCATGACATATGTCTCTATCTATCTATCTATCTATCTATCTATCTATCTATCTATCTATCACATACACAAGCTTCTCTAATGTTATACAATGTTTATCTTACATCATTTGCTATTTATCTTTGAAATATAGGTATACAAGAAATTCCTGCTATATATTTAAGACAAACTGAGGATAACCTACATGTATCATCATTATCTGCTGTAATAAAATTTTAAAAGGAAAAGAAATTGATGTCCTGAGTTGCTATTCAAAGGCTGACCCACATGTGCTGTTTTCTACTCGATGCTCTCTAGTCAGTCTGTCCTGTTTATTGCGGGGACGCCTTGGTACTGTTTATAACTGTCCTTCTGCTCCGTGCTTCCAATTTAGATACTGTCAATCAGAAATTATACACAACTTAGAAGGGAGACGAGAAAAAGAACTCATTATTCTCAGCAGGTAGCATAGGCTATGATCACTGCAATGACATTCAGCAATTGAGAATGTCCTGTGGAAATTACTTGCTCTTCCCTAGAAGGGAGCAGGGATATCGCACAGCAGAGACTTTTCAGTTTGGGCTTTAGATGTCTTTGTGTTTATTGTCCAACCTGACGATGGATGTAGATGCCTCTTAAATCTTTCATTAACTGTCTCTGTACTGAAAACACACCGACTTCTGCTTCCTCAGTCAAACTTTAAATAAAAATATATTAAGGTAGTAAGTTCAGCATTATTTTTAATAATGCTAAATCCAGTGACAGTATGATAAAAATTATCTACTAACTGCTCACACATTTTCCAGGAGCCACAGCAAGTTTTATATGACAGGAATCAGTGAGAAGTTGTCAGAGAAGAAAATATTTCCCCTCAATTAGCTTGGTGTTCACCATGGTCTGAGATAAACTGCGAAATCTATGGAGAGGATTTTCAGAGATCTCTTTAAACGTAAATACTTCTATTTTATAATGTCCAATTCATTTAGTTGACCCTTTGCCTGTGAATGAGTGTCACAAGCAACAAAATTTTCATTTTCACCAGTGTTTATAACTATATCTAATAACATCTATTAAGATCTAAGGACAATTTTTCTAAAGACTAATTGGAAGTGCCATAATTATAAATACTTTCAAATTTGAATAACCAACCTGTTATTGTAAAACAAAATATGTAATTATGTATAAATCAACAAGTTAAATGATATAAATAACACCCTTTTAGAAGGTCACTACAAATACTTTATTTTTACTATAACAAGAAACTTAAAACTTAAAATCTAAACTTGACAATTATAATGATTTAGATAATAAAATACTTTTAAAATAATTTAAATCAAACTAATAAGACCTGAGAGATGACTCAGTGAGTAAATGCAGTTGTGGATAAATCTGTAGCCTTGAGTGTGATGCCTGGGTCTGCCTGTGGAAAGTAAGAGCTGGTCCCAGGGAGTTATCTGTTAACCACACACACACTGCTAGTGGGCCTCCCCGATACATGTATCACAATACACACACACACACACACACACACACACACACACACACACACACACACAAATGCACTCACGCATGCACGAACACACACATTAATAATAATAATAATAAAATTTAAATGAAAATGCAGGTATGCTGTTATCAAAAAAGTAATGAGGCAAACTTTAAAAAATGTTTTCTTTGTCCAAAACACTTAGAGGACATAGCATTCACAGTTCACAAAAGTTAAAACAAGTTAATAAATATATATTTTTTCAGTAAATGAAAACTTTAGCATTAGGAAGTAAAAGAAATGTAGTGTTTTCTATGATTCTAAAATTTCATTTGAGGATATGTGGGAAAGTACATTCTTGTACACAGTATGCGCGCGCACACACACACACACACACACACACACACACACACACACACACACACATACACACACACCCCATAGAAACCCTGTGAAGAGTTAGGAGTATTTTACAATACTGACAACACTGTGCTTAATTTTGTCAATACATTAAAGGATTAAAGTGTCTAATAATTCAGTGAAGAATAGACAATTATTTTGCAGTCTTTTTAAGATAATGAACAAGGTCAGTTTTGTGTAATTGGAAGATCTATAAACAGCTCTTAATATTTGTTATTTCAAGAAATTCATCCACTTCTGTACAAGAGAAAATGGGTAGATATTTAAAATCAGAGCTTCAATTTCTTTCTGAAATATTTTCTATAATAATATTTTATCAGGAAGTGAAATGTGTCATGGACATGCTTAATATACTTCTGAACAAGGACAAAATTAGGTTTATTCAGAAACCAGCTTCTTAATTTCCACTAAACTTGCATTAAAAGGAAAAAATCAGGTTAAAAACAAAACACCACACACACACACACACACACACACACACACAGAGGAGAGAGAGAGAGTGATGCATACACACACACACACACAGAGAGAGAGAGAGAGAGAGAGAGAGAGAGAGAGCATGCATACATACACACACACCTACATATACATTAAAGAAAATAAACCAAAAACAATAACAACAAAAACAACAAAAATATCATTCCCTTTCTTTTTTTTTTTTTTGGAGCTGAGGACCAAACCCAGGGTCTTGCGCTTGCTAGGCAAGCACTCTACCACTGAGCTAAATCCCCAACTCATTCCCTTTCTCTTAACGTTATATTTTACAGGTGACTTCAAAAAAGTATCAAGTGAAATATAGGAAGGTTTGGGAAAAGTTTTGGAGAAATGATGTAATTGTATTATAATCTCAAAAACCAAAAGGTAAGAGAAACAACAACTGTGCCAAAACCCTAAACAGGAAAGCATAGGTTTTTTGTTTTATTTTGTTTTGTTTTTTACTACAAACTGTCATGTTTCTTTCCCAACAAAGCAGCAGTCTTATTGGTGATTACGTCAACAGAACAAGTAAATTTAACTTTTTAAAATGAATGTATTTTTAAAATACATGAGTTAAAAAATTAGAGTCAGGTACAAGATAAGAGAATTCAGCTATAGGCCTCATGCTTTCTGAAAACATTCTCGGCCTTTCCTTTGGTACAGGTTAGGGTGATGTTAAGCTAATACATTACAAACGTTCCTCTCTGTTCATTAGAATGTTAAGTCTGACACAGAAGAGGGCAAGAAATGGCTTGTTCAAGAGTTAAAAGAGCGCTGGAGATAACTTGTAATCAGGCTCTAAGAAAGCAAGAGCCCAACTTCAGTCAACCAGCTTACGCAGACACCTTTGTTCCAGAAATTCTTGTTCACACTAAAATCTTAAAGGACTCATGATAAATTTTCTAGTGACGATATCCCCTGAAGCTAGATCAAGCAGTTCTCTGCTGTGTATGTACCAGGGAGCCTCTGACCAGTCCTGTATGCTGCCTGGTTGGTGGCACAGTCTCTGGGAGCTCTCAGGGGTCCAGGTTAGTTGAGGCTGTTTGGCTTCCTATGACATTGCCCTCCCCTTCGACTTCTTCAACCCTTCCCCGAATTCAGCCACCGGGGTCCCTGACTTCAGTTCAACAGTTGGTATAAATATCTAAGTCTGTCTTTAGTCATCTGCTAGTTGGGCCTCTCTGAGGACAACCATGCCAGGCTCCTGTCTTTAAGCACAGCACAGCCACAGTTACAGTGTCAGGCTTCGGTGCTCCCACCATGAGATGGATCACATGGATTGTAAATAAATTAATAAAAACAATAATAATGATAATGATAATAATAATAAAGCAAACATCCACCTATCACCTTAACGCATATACTATCTCTACCTTGTGAATATAAAATTTACTTTTATTAACTAGCAATCTTGTTCACAGTCATGAATAGGGAGTTCAATTATTACAAGTAGTTATTAATTATTCATTTTATTCTGAATAAAATTTAAAACACTAATTTTGTAAAGAGTCAAGTGTGATTTTTTTTTTGCCTGATGGTTAAAGTGCATCTTTAAAAACTTGCTTTTTTTGATTGTTGTTGAAATAGGATTACATCATTTTCCCTCTAGCCCTTCCCCTCTCTAACTCCTTCCTGCCACTTTCCCTCCAACCCCTACCATAGTCACTATTTCACTTTCAATTTGGTAGGTTTTTTTCTTTAATTATTATCGCTAGGTAGATACATACATATGTATACATATGAATGTATATTTCGTTTTTAGTTGTGTGTCTCTAGGGCTTCAGGGCTGCCCACTCTGCATTTAACAAATAATAAGAAGGCTCATACCTGGGAGATCCTAATTTTCCTCCCAAAGGTCATTAATTGCCGACGGTTCTTTGTCTATGGGTGGGACTCCACAAAATTTTACCCCTCCATGTTAGTGTGTCCACTCGCACTGGTATTATGTGAGTCTTGTCTATGCACCCCTTTCCAAAAGACTGTTTCACAGAAGACTTCTTGACTGGGATAAATAATTTGTGACTACTGTCTAGGTCTTCTTCTTATACCCCCACATAATTGTAGCTACCTCTCATTAAAGAATCCTGTCTTTACGGCAAATGGAGATAATGGCAGAAAACCACCACTGCACACAATGCAGAAATCAACAGATGTAAATCTGTATCGCAGCCTCTGCATCTGTTGCTCAGGGAGCGTTCATGGACAGGGGTTAAAAATAGTGTGAAACAGGCAAAAAAAGGTACATGTTTAGTTTCACTTTCATTTTACTTATCTGTTCACATATCTGTATTTTAATCTAAACACCCAAACTTAACTGAAAAAATATTTTTATGGAGATATTTATTAAATTAGTCTGTGTGCCTTTCACTTAAGTGTTTTAAGCTTAAGAGCTTAAGAGGGAGTCCAACATTTCCTGGTGTGGATCATTATGCATTCCCTGTAATCTGTATGGATGTCTTTCTTATTTCCCACTTTCTGCTTATTTGCTATAGAAAGTCCACTTTCTGTAATGAATGGGAAGAAAACAACTACTAGTTAGTAAAAATAAACTTCAAACAATTTGGTTTCTCTTGTCCCTGCAGATCATAAGGTTTTGAAATGGTTTAATGTAAGATTAAATTAAATTAGATGTTTTTATTTTTAGATGTAATATGTAATATATAAAAGAATCTCAGAGCATTCAGTGAGTCACAAAAAATGAAAACAAAAGAAAGAGCAAAACAAAAATAAGTCATTTGTTTCAGTTTATAGAGTGAACAATATTTGTTAAATAGTGGATAGAGATCAGAGAAGAAAAGTAAAAGTGCAAGAAGAAAACCTCTCTCCCGTGTATATGGAGCATATATGAGTAACATTATCCAGGCTGAGATGGTTACATTCATGTACATATGAATATATGCATATGCCTGTATCTTATAACAATGATTGATGTAAGAAGGGCCATGAAGAAAGCAGGGATGATATACGGGAGAATTCAGGGGAGAAAAGGAACAAGGGAAATGATATAATATATTCTCAGGAAAATAAAGAAAAAAAGGTAAGTTTATGCTTTATTAACCTAGAAGACTGCAAAAGAGACAGTACATTTTAGCAGATTATAAGATGGCCTTCTGATGATGTGTGAGGTATGCTGGTGCTGATGTCTGAGACATGGGAGGGAGGGAGCATCAGAGCAGGAATGTAAAGGGATGTGTGCACACTGCGCTGCTCTGCAAGCCCTGTTGGACGTAAAAGAAGCAGTACACTGGGAACAACTATTCTTGCCAAGAAAAAGACTCATTGTCAGTACACGGAGAGCAGAAAGAGGAGACAAAGGTTCACCCTCAGTGCAGAATTCTATCTCAGTCCATGCCCTCTCCTGCCAGAACCTAATAGTCCCCCAATGAAGAAATGTCACTTGTAGGTTCCATCACCAGCATGACAACACAAGGTATAAGAGGGGGTATTTGCAGTTGAGAAACCAGACCTATTAATTCACATAAAAAGGTAATTATATAATTATGCCTTGAGTGCTCAACTGATGAAAGGCTGAAGGTGTCTGGGGTTGACTTAGGCAGTCATCAAACACAGGAATAAATTTAGACTGTGAAAATATCAGTGCATAAAAATAGAGCATAAAATTAAAATGTCCAGGAACAATGTGATATATCTCTTTGCATTCCAGTGTAGATTTTTAATTTCTTTTATGTACTAACTTCAATGAAGAATTTAATCTTGCCCTCTTGTTATAGTTGTGAATTATAAAATCTTACTTTCTGAAATAAAGTATAACTTACAAAAGAGGAAAACATGACTTTTTATGTCTATGAGTTCATTAAGATATCAGGGCTGCTGAAAAGGCAAGTTGTGTAAATAGATTTTATGGACCAGGGGGAAACAATAACTATCTTTCATTTGTACTAAAAGTGCTGCAATGAAATTTGTTTCCTTTTAAGAAGATGATTCTTAGCACATTTTTCTATAGGCACACCTTCCCTAAATATTCCTTTGGAGGTCTTTGAAAAAGTAAAAAGTAAGTTTACTCAATGTTAGACATCCAGGAAATAAAGGAGCCTCTGCAAATATCCATAAACGGAAGCATGGAATCTTTGTGCTTAAATAAAATACAGCCTATTATGTTAATCATTTAATCATACGACCCTGGGAATCACCCATCACCTTAGTTGAACACTTGGTATCTGAAAATGGTACCAGTGATATGTAAAAGAAAGAAAGAGGTTGGGGTGCATTTTCTGTAAAAATTTCAACGGTTTTCTGTCCATAAGACTTTAAACATCTGAAAACAAACAATACAATTGAAAAGTAATAGAAAATTGCAAAATGTAAGACAATTTTACTACTTTACATATAAAAATGATATAAACCAATAAATAAATAAAGACAGACACCAGGGAAGATTATACAGAGAAAGTTCCTCATCATCAACAACATACTCTAAATTTAAAACTTTAGAATTTGAAAATAGATTCATGCATATTGTCAAGAAGAGAAAGAAAGATATCCCTGAATAATACGCATGAGATGATAGACATAAATCAACTCATGATAGTCCCTAGAATGTTTGAAGCCCACCATTAAATGATTAAGCTTAAGATTTTTTTCTGAAATCTGTGATATTTGTGGAGGGCAAGTACATGTAGTAGACAAAAATATCACATCAAATTTTTTTTTGGCTTCCATACTCTTCCTAACAGAGTAAATCAATTGTGGTTGTAGATGTTTGCTAACACTCAAATATATGTATGTATTGGCCATCTCAAAGAGCAGTTATAGGATATGGACCACATAGAAGTAATAATGTTAGTGTAAAATACATAGGGATCTATAGATCGATGATTCTTCTGAATAGATTGGGAAAGACGGGAAAACAGAAACTTGCACAAAGAAAAGAGGAAAAAAGGGTTTAGTAACATTAACAGTTTCCTGATCCCAACTTCTACAGCAAAATTCTCAGAATTAAAGAACTTTAAATGAGCACTTATATCAAACAGACATGGCATGTTCAAAGCAGCACTGGAAATCAATACCCTATATTCTTTGAGAGATAGAGAAAGCTTATTTTCTTTGTTAAGAAACAAACCTCTCAATATATGTGTGATAAAACTATACAGATCATTGCTTTTCACCTTAAATGATATTAAAGTAATGTTAAAATTTTAACTATGTCATCAGTGATAAATTCTGGTCCTGAAGTATTTCAGTTTGGATCACTACCTCATCAATAATTCCTGTGTAGGAAAGTTCATTTGCATAGAGAACTTACTATTTAGCTTCTAATTTCTGCAGATACCAATTAACTTGCTTTCATCACACACAATTCAGAAAGAAAATTGGTAAAGTGAATGATAGGTATGTGTACCCTTCATGTGAATATTATATGTTTATAGAAAATTATATTGGAAATATTTTGGTAAACATATTTTCCTTCTGTTTCCTTGGGAACATGCTAACAAAACACATTTCTACACAAATTATTCCTGGAAGCATAACATATCTATTGGAATGATAATGCAAGCTGCAGGAAAGAGATACATATTCTAATAAGGTGTTTAGATTATATTCCCATGGCATGCATGCAAGTGTTTGCCAAAGTAAATTAAGCTAGGAAGCTATCATTTTCTTGGTGCTGATAGAGTGCATCTATATTCAGTTGCTTTGCCATTTTAATAGACATTTGGATCAAATTTCTTCAATCTCACTCCCTCCTCTGGACTAATCTTCTCTTTCGCTATCTCATTATAACGGTTTTAGAGTGTAAAACATATCTGTGAACCCTTAAAATGTCAGAGAGCAATATGACTTATTTTTGCTCCCAATGTTAATATCTATTTTAATAAACATAATTTTATGGAATAGTGTTTTATTTCTTAATTGCCTGCAATTTTTAATCATAAATATATTTAATTGACAAAATATAAAATTCATTTTATTTATTATCTGTAGCTATTTTTAAGCTTTAGTAGAAATTTATGTGAAGTATTGTATGTAAAAACATTAACAATGACCAAATTGCATTTAAGTTATATACATTGTGTTTCACATTCTTTTCATCATTTACCTGTGAAACAAAAGGATATTCAACACTGATATCTTTAGGGTAAACCAATGTCTGATACCTAAGAAGTTCTAAAAAAAATGGATAAATAAGTGTGTGTGTGGGTATGAGTGTGGATACATTGATAGATGAGTAGAAGAATATGCCATTAACTCTCAAAAATTATAATGGACAACTAAATCCCAAGGTGAAAAGTGCTTTATGGAAGTATATGTTGCTAGAGGAAAGCAGCATCCTAATGCTTTGCATAAATTTGTTCCTCTTTTGTTCAGCAGGAACGGAGCTAATTGTACAAAAGAATGCATCTGACATAATTCTGAAAGACAATCTAAAATAAAATCTCTAAAAATCATCAATGTTCTCCCTCAGAACGCAGCACTTAGACACGCATATAATTACCCAAGTCAGTCATCTATGGGAGCAGTATAAAAGAATCCTTCAAAGGTAGAGCATTAATAAGAATAAACAATTAACTGTATCTCTTCAGTCATCTTAGATATTTGAAGGGAAGTTATCACAGAATACAGACACTTGAAGACAGAGAGGCGGCAGAAAGAAAAGGAGCCATTGTTTCCTCTATTCACCAGCAGAACTCAGAGTCAAATGCAGCTTTGAATCTCGTTAGCATATGAACATGCTATGCAGGACTGCTCTGCAGCATTATTTACATGTCGTGTCGTGGGGCTCTTACACACATTTATCTGTATTTATCCCCCCCCTCCCAGAATGTTAACCTTCAGCCCTGCTATAGACATTTCCCTCAGGTGTGACTTCCCGAAATTCCTCATCGGACCAACCCGGAAAATGTATACTTTACTCAATTTTTTAGCATCTCATTTACCCAAATTTACCAATAGAGCCACCATGGAAGTTGTCACTTTAATACCATGCTTACTGTTACTCATGAGAGTGCCCGGTGCCACTTTTGTGACAAATGTATCACACAATAATCACTATTTGCCACCCAACTCCACAGTTCCTTGTGGCAACCCTCCCCACCCATCCCACCCTATCCCCGCAAAACAAGAATCCTACGATACTTAGGTCATTTTCTTCATGTGGCTACTTCCTCTGTGACTACAGAGAACTTCTGAGAAGCTTGACTGATTTATTAACTGAGAATGACTGAGCTCTGTGTTTTCCTCTAGAATGTTATGCCCGGTCCCTGGAAGGATAAGAATAAATTATTATTCTCTTGACAAAGAAATATTTTAATTTGACATGATTGATGATAAAATTAACTGCCAACTAGAAGATGTAATCATTTAACAGCAACAACAGTGAAGTACTGTGGTATAAGGTAAGTAAAAGAGAAGAAGAAAATGAAACAGAAAGAATAAAACATTTGTGTCCTGGAGCTTACAGTGTAGAGTCTAAGTGAACTTAGAACAATAAATCAATAACCAAAGAAACAAAACACATCAATACTTGGAAGAGGACACATTAGATATTTCATCCATGAGAGAGTTGACATGAAGAATAAATTTCAGGAAATAGAAATTGTGCCTGCGTCACAGAGAACACATAGAAAAACATTGGAAGAGGCAGCATCCTAGCTGCTAGACACAGCCCAGAACCACTAGCACAGATTCACAAGTGTTCTTAGGAAGGTATTCTAAGGTCCAAAAGATGGTTATCAAATGTTCATTCAATCTGCCTGGAGCTTACAAAGCCATCCAGGATGAAGAGCAAAGATGAGGCTTCAGAAAAATGAAACTTGAGGACATCTCACCAAGGAAGTAAATACAGAGAACTCAACAGAAAACAATTCAGAGAGCTTCAGGAAGATAAAGAAGAGTAACATGTCTGTAGTTTCTTATAAATATCATAAACATACTAGTTATATGTATGTGGGGGGATAGCATCTGGCTACTCTGAACAAACCAGGGTAATCTACCCATTTTTAGCAGATCTACACTTATTTTGCCATGTAAAATATTAACAAATTTTAAGAATTAAGGCATGCACATTTGTAGGGGACATTAATCTGTCTACCCCATCCACAGGCTTGATTCATCTGTATGGACAGTGAGGTCAGGACCTATCTTTATGTTTATGGATGTTGGCTGTCCTTGAAAGAAGAAGACATAGTTTGAACGAAAAATATTCTCATCTGTAATAGTGAATTTATAGAAAACCCTAAAGGGATAAATACTAAAGATTACACAGTTCCTTATAGAGAGCGCAGGAACAGTACAGACTCCATGGGCAAATTGAAATCAATAGAAGTGATATCTAATTTGTTCAATTGGTATTCTAAACCTGTCTGTAATATCTAGAAAAGAATCCAAGCAGGAAATTTGCAGACCCTCGCAAGGAATCACCTTCCCATGAACTCAGAGAAAAACCTTGTCCCTTAGATGAAATGGGACAGGGAATTAGAATTAGAAAGGAGCCAAATAGATAGCTGTTGGGCATAGATGTGTGTGTGTGTATGTGTGTGTGTGTGTGTGTGTGTGTGTGTGTGTGTGTGTGTACGCGTGCACTTTTTCTTCCCTGGACCCACACTATAACATATAGGTTGGGATAGTAAACTGCTACAAGCCATTGAAAGACAGCAAAGTTACATCTCACACAGTTCGGGGGAACAGGTCTGTGATGGATTCACACGGCGGACAGAACCTTGCTAGGAAGGCCTTGGCATTTGACAGCATAGCAGTCTTTGCTTCAAATCCCACTTGGAGACCTTGACAAGGTGTCCACTATGTTCTCACATGACTCTGAACACTGTAAGCAAAGGAGTTTTGGAAGTTCATTCCTGTGTTTAACCAAGTGTACTTACTTGAAACAGAATTAGAAATATTATTGAAACGAGCAAATTCAATCGTAATAACAGTCAAATATATTTGACATAGAAACTCAGTATTTCTAAATTTCTAGAGGGGCAAAATAAGAACAAGATTCTTTATAATTCTAAGATCCACTAAACCAACAGGTTTCTGACTTCATTGGAATTTCTTTCTCTCAAGAAAGTTAAAATGGAAGTAAGTTTTCTTAAATAATGCCATAATTCAAGAAATATTCATTTCTGCTTGGTTATATGGGCATATGTAACTATTCTTGTTACCAAATTTATTTTTCACTTTTTAAATTTTTTGGATTCATAATAACAATATAGTATTTCTCCCTTCCCTATACTCCCTCCACATCATCCTATGCAACCCTCCTTTCTCTTTTTCGAATTCATGGTCTCTTTTGCCATTAACTTTAATTGCATATATGTGTGTATGTATCCTAAATATAACCTGCTGAGTATATGAAATGTTACCTGTTTATCTACTTTCAAAGCTGATCATTTGGTACTGGGGAATTCATTAGTGTACTCTTCCATGAGCAAGACTATTTCTCCTGACATGAGCACTCCTTTGTTCCCTGGAGTAACTTTGGATAGGATTGTGGCCTCTTGATCATCCGTGATAGCTGAAGTCTTATAAATTCCATAGACATTTCATATCTACGTTTGGCTTTCTGTTACATTTAAGCATCTAGTATCTCTAATAACTTTTTCAAAAAATAGCAACTGAGGCATATTAAGGCATGTTTCTACACACAGAGTGGATTTAAATTGGCACATCTTTTAACCCAAACACCTACTTATTCTCTTACAAAATACAAAAGAAAGATAAAAATATACTCCCAGCATTATTAGTACTGAAGCAGGTCACTATTGCTTTTGTTTCTTGGAGACATGCTCTAACTCCAGGTTCTTCTCAAATCTTTATTATTGTTGATATCAAGTGGTCTAGAAAACTGTGATCACTATATGATTTCAGAATTGGGTAGTCGTTCAGATTTGGGACATTAAGGAGGCCATATTTTCATATATACTATTGCTATTACACAGGTCCATCCACAATTTTCTTTTATGCCTTCCTAACACATACTGTGTTTGCTGAGAAGAACGTTTTAATTCCCACAACTAATTCTTATTTCTGATAAAATAATTTTATATTAATAATACAATTTCTATATTAACATGCACTACAATTTAATAATTATACATAATTTAACATATCTTGTGCAAACATTGCATCTGGTTAGACTTCTTACATTATTAGTCAAGTATATTTTCAAATAAATATAAAATAGAAGAAAAATAAGGAGCAATGGTTTTTCCACTGGGTTGAGACTTGTTGGAAGATATATTGCATGGGGCTTTGTCATAACTCTATTGTTTTAATTACAAGAATTTAAGATTTCCTCAAACATCCTATTTCTGTGTGGAATGCTATGTACTTCTCAGCACTTACATTTCTCGAGTGCACACAGCTGACTGAAGAGCCCATTGCTCCTCTATATTTCCTGACTTCATAGGCAGTTATGGTCAGTCAGTGATACCAGCATTGACCAATATTCTTTAAGTAAAAATAGTGTGTGCTCATCTAAGGTAGGAGGTGTGTGTCTGCACCACACCCTTTTGTATTATGGTGGCTCTGAGAGCCTTGTGATAAAAAGGAAGAATAAGAAAGGGGAGTTGTAGTGTCTTTATACACACACCCTACCCTTGGTATTTGTTGGCACCACAAATAAATATACATGAAGTAGGCATAATTATAATTCAAAACTGCTTTAGGAAACAGAAAATCTACGTGCTACAGTGCAGGAGTGCAATCAGAGGACTGTAATGACTCATGCTATTAAGAAATGTTTTAAGAAGGCATTTAATATAATGAAATGCTAATTGTTGTACTTTTAACTGTGAAATTGGTTACAGTCAGATGATAATTTTGTGCTTCAATAAACAGAAGCCTTAATATATTATTTGTTTATTTGGACATTTTTGAAAGGAAATGAAAAAGGAGAGAAGACATGCTAAACTTAATTGCAAAAATGACGTAGAGCACTGAAAGAATATAGCTGTTTGTCAAGTACAGCTCCTCTCAGGGGATTTTGTCACAGGATATAAATAAAGACGGGATTTCTTAACCACACTGTTTTCTCTTCTCTCTCCCTTAATGTTTCAATTTACTTCTTCTATAATATAGAGTGATGAAAGGAATTTTCTTTGAAAAATTATGAAAACCAATAGGTAGAAAACTATCTACTATCTTTAAAATCATTTTGCAGAATACCCTTGTTATCTTCAAGACTGTGTTTTGTCTACTACTGTAGCATAGCTATCCAGAAAAACAAAAGACTGTCTATTGAATAAATAAATTTTTATTTGGCCTGTTATATCCTTATAATGTCCATCAGTAACTGGTTCTGTGTCCTACAGACGTGTAAAATAGATTTTAAGTATTTTCATAATAACATGCAATTGAAATGAAATAGTATGTGTACTTTTCTATGATAGCATGAACCAGTACTATAAGAGCATATGAACCTGCCATTCTAATCACCAATCTGATTGAGAAGGTATAAGCAAATTTAAAATAGATTTTGCACTTATCAGTCAACTAGAAGAATGCATTTATGATGTTAAGCTTTGGCTAATAGAAAAGCATTAGTGATTATCATTTAAGAAATATAAAAGAGTAGAGAACCCTGGCTTTACAAACACAGTATTCTGCAGCCCAAATTCCTTTAAGAATATTTAAGTCAGAGCTGAAAGACAGAGATAACTACAAGTAGGGCAGATTTGTGAATTCATTTATGTTTTGGCTAAAATATATCCCTTCTCAAATCAGTTTGAAGCTGTTTGCACGGTAGGGTGTTTCAACCTACTAATGATTTCGCAGCTGGCATACATGGCATCCTGCTTACTGGCATCCTCAATGTCAGTTATTTTTAAAACGCTTTCTTCCAGGACTCTGAATAAATTATCTATCAAGTGCAGCAGTCCATGGCAACACCCAAGACACAATTTACAGTCTCAAACAGACTCTCATTATTTGGTGTAAATGAAATCCCAAGTCATTAAACTTTAAAAAAAATATAAAATGAAGGCATCTCGTATTAAAAATATGAGCAATCAAAAGACCTCCTAGGTCATTCTTTCAGTCCACTGCATGCATAGTAATGAGACTGGAAATAGGTTCAACCCCTCAGCAATTGTCTACCTTCCTTTGAAAGACAAAAGTTGTTTTCTGTCAAACACATCACAGAAAAAGTTCAAGCAGGCTAGTTTAAACAATTCCCCTGGGAAAACTCCTAGGAAATTGGCCAAGAGAAAAGACAGCATTGTAATGATGATAAGAAATAACCTCTGGGATTTACAAAGTTCTGTGTTGTAAGTCAACAAAATACATAGGCTGGCTGCTGAATGTCTCCTCGTCACTCACAATTTTATACTCCTGTAGACTTCAGACCTGTGAAGCAGCATAAAATATACATATGAATCACTGTCTATAATAGAGAGTTTGCCTTTGCTCTGCTTACATCAGTCTTATCAATTTCAAGGAAGTTAGCAATGCTTTGACAACATGTTGAAACCTATGTACAGTGTCTCCTGCTGGGTTTACTATGAATTTTCATTATTCTTTACATGAGACTGAAACGATTTGTTATTGCCATGCTTATAATCCACAGACTGATTCTCAGTTCACCAAAAAATATTCTATCACAACCAAGTACATATTCAATACCTACCTCAGTTTGTTTCTGTGGGTTTACTAGTGTAACATCTATCCAATGTGAACATAGAAAAAAATGTTAAATGCTGTTTTGTTAAGCTAATCAAGAAGAGTTATGCATTTCTGTCAGTAATTATCGATGTTCTGGACACCATTTAATTGATGATTGATCTGATTGTATGTGATTTCAACACAAAGAAAAGTGACTTTAGGAATTTTTCTGAAAACCTAAATGAAGCTAAACTTATCAGTTGTGTGACTATCTTCCATTTTAATCAAAACTGTATGTGCACATTAATTAGAATGTTTCTGACTTAGGTGATTCTTTACAAGAATTTGTTAAATAAATGAATGTACTACTGAAGTAAATGCCAAGCTTAAACTCCAGAGCTTCTGTTAAGGCTCATGTAAAGTTAATAAGGCTGACATAAAAAGAGCAAGGGAAACTCTGCATTGTAAATATTAGTTCATATGTATATTTTATGTTCCAAATATATGAGAATAAAATCTGCAGAAGACTAAACTTTTGAGTCACGGGGAGATATTTAGCAGCCAGCCTATATATTTTGTTGACTTACAGCACACAACACAGAATTTCGTATTCAATATTCTGATCCAACAGAAGTTGCTTTGAACATTGTATCTTATAAATAACTTCGAGATTTCCTTAGTATTACAGCACTATAATGACAAATTTAATAGAAAAAATATAAAAACAGAAATATTTATAAATTCATCAGTTTGGGCTGGTAAAACATTTTAGGATTCTTTTGCTATAATGTGTGATAGGCACTGTGCAACAATAAAGATAATAAAGTTAATACTCTTGGTATCCTTCGAATATATAATTGTTTGACAATTACACTGAAAGCTGGAAAAACGTGATGAATTGTAATTTATACAACTATACAACGACTACCAAGATATTCTAGTTTCCTTCTTCTTTTATTCAAGAACAGGTCTGTCTTTGTTTTTCTCCACCCTCCCTCTCTCCCTCCCTCTTACCTCCCTTCCTTCCCTAGCCCTCTTCTGTTCTTGCTCACTTTGTGTTACTAATGTATCTTAGAAACAGAACACCCTTTAGTATACCTAGTACTGTGAACCTGTAAAATGCATGGACAGACTTTAATAACAAACTTTCCTTCTTATGAAGAGTTCATGAAGCTGTTGCGATAGAATGGTATTTCCATTTTTGAGGATCTAAATGCAAACAATAATCAGATTGTGAGTTTTGAAAATAGTCTTTGAGCCCAAGTCCAGTCTTGGCATGTTTAATTCGTAGGCATTAATCTTGATGACAAACAAACGTCTTCGAATGAGAATTATCCATGGTGTGCCAACATTTCTAAACTACAGGAACTTGGGTATAAGAAGCATCTGTTATCAATAACTAGATTTAAAATTATTTGGGTCAAAAATTACCAATATTCTTAAAAGGGAATTATTCTATATCTCATAGTATATATAAATTACAACCTTCAATTTAGTATACCTATCTAAAATCAACCTCTGGACATAGAAGATCATCACTTAAGGAAGTAACATGTTTTTTCATATTTAGTTTGATATGCAACACTTTATCATTTAAACTTTCATAAATTCTGACAGTAAACCTGAGAATATGACAAGTTGTTGCTCCTTATCCTATGAATTTAGAGAGTATATTTTAATTACTCTCTCAAGTATTCGTCTAAAGGGATTAGACGAAAAAAAACATATTGGGAAATGACCAAAGTAATTTGGATTAAACAAGGAAATGTGGAGAAGGGGCAAAGAGTTTACAATTCGGTGGTGTGAACAATGGAAACATCTCATAACAGATGGCATTTTAACCAGAGTTACGAAGGATGCAAAGGCTCCCATCAAGAGCTAGAGATTAATCAACTAGGTCAATTTGATCAAAAAAGACAAAAGGAAAGAAAAGGCAGAATGACATTTAAGGAACATAAAGTTAGTTCATGAGGCTAAATTTAAATGGAAGATGAAGGAAATGTTGATGAAGCAATACTGGGGTATGGATAAGCTTGTACCGATTCTTAGATTCTTAAACATTAAACAACGATCCTTAAGCAGTCCCTCCTAGGGTGGTGATTTGATTTCTCCTTTATGTGTTTGTGTAGGGATTGCAGGATTTTGAAGGACTAAAGTGTTGTGTAAGATAGTAGGCTATAGTAAGTGTGATTCTTTTTTTTTTTTTTGTTATTGTTGTTTTTTATTTTAATTATTTTTTTGGATTATTTTTATTTACATTTCAAATGTCACCCCCTTTCCCAGTTTCCTGGTTTCCAGTCCATAAGTATATGTGACTCGAAAGAGATAAATGTCGTCCTTGGAAGCCCCAGCTAGTTTCTGTAAGAAGGATCTGAGATGAGATGCTTTGTTCCTCCCCTGATTTCTTGTTGCCCATGCACCATCCACACATTTTATTGCCACTCTGTTGTGATATCATCTCTCAAGAACACTTTCAGTAAAGTTCAGCAGATACCTGGGTCATATTCTCCTACCTTTAGCACTGGGAGATAAATAAACTTCTTTTAAAAGAAAAAAAGTAAAACATCTAGTGCATGTATTTTGTTTTAGCATCATAAACTGATTCAGACAGCGAAAATAGCTGGTGTGAGCCATTATAGATATTTATTAGCAGAACAAACATGTTTTTGTATTGTTTTTAATCCAACTCAAGCCCATTAAATTATTTTCATCATGAAAGTACAATGTCTCGCAGATGCTGGCAAGGATGCGGAGAAAGAGGAACACTCCTCCATTGTTGGTGGGATTGCAGACTGGTACAACCATTCTGGAAATCAGTCTGGAGGTTCCTCAGAAAATTGGACGATAAACTGCCTGAGGATCAGCTATACCTCTCTTGGGCATATACCCAAAAGATGCCCCAACATATAAAAAAGACACGTGCTCCTATATTCATACGAGCCTTATTTATAATAGCCAGAAGCTGGAAAGAACCCAGATGCCCTTCAACAGAGGAATGGATACAGAAAAATGTGGTACATCTACACAATGGAATATTACTCAGCTATCAAAAACAATGACTTTATGAAATTCTTAGGCAAATGGATGGAACTGGAAAATATCATCCTGAGTGAGGTAACCCAATCACAGAAAAACACACATGGTATGCACTCATTGATAAATGGCTATTAGCCTAAATGCTTGAATTACCCTAGATGCCTAGAACAAATGAAACTCAAGACAGATGATCACAATGTGAATGCTTCACTCCTTCTTTAAAAGGGGAACAAGCATACCCTTGGCAGGGAATAGAGAGGCAAAGATTAAAACAGACACAGAAGGAACACCCATTCAGAGCCTGCCCCACATGTGGCCCATACATATACAGCCATCCAATTAGACAAGATGGATGAAGCAAAGAAGTGCAGGCCGACAGGAGCCGGATGTAGATCGCTCCTGAGAGACACAGCCAGAATACAGCAAATACAGAGGCGAATGCCAGCAGCAAACCACTGAACTGAGAACAGGACCCCCGTTGAAGGAATCAGAGAAAGAACTGGAAGAGCTTGAAGGGGCTCGAGACCCCATATGTACAACAATGCCAAGCAACCAGAGCTTCCAGGGACTAAGCCACTACCTAAAGACTATACATGGACTGACCCTGGTCTCTGACCTCATAGGTAGCAATGAATATCCTAGTTAGAGCACCAGTGGAAGGGGAAGCCCTGGGTCCTGCTAAGACTGAACCCCCAGTGAATGTGATTGTTTCGGGAAGGGCGGCAATGGGGGGAGGATGGGGAGGGGAACACTCATAAAGAAGGGGAGGGGGGAGGGGGATGTTTGCCCGGAAACCGGGAAAAGGAATAACACTCGAAATGTATATAAGAAATACTCAAGTTAATAAAAAAAATAAATAAAAATAAAAAAAAAGAAAGTACAATGTCTCACTTCAACTCCATATACTTTAGTGAGAATCCATCTTGGAAGAGTACTTTAAGTGAGCATTTGATCTTCTCAGGTATATCAGTAAGTAAACACCACATCTTAGCTTATAAACAGATATCATGATGTTCTCCTTTTGATTTGGCTGGGATATGACCTTAGTTCTTGAAAGACTTTCCATCAGTTAAAAAATTCTCCTTGTGCTCAGAACAGTAGTAAGCGTGTCTCTGGAATCTTTTCCTTTCAAATAGGATTTTCAAAAACCCAGGACAATTTCCTCAATGTAGTCTCTGGCTTGAAATCTAACTATTGGAGCAATTGTCAAAATATCAGAAACATAAACAGTAATGTGAGTGATAGAATCATTGTAGTAAGTGAAAAGTTCAAATCTAGCTCTGGAAATCAGCAGCAGCACAGCACAGGACAAAAGGTGTGGCTAGATTTTGATGATGTACATTCATAGCCTGTGATAAGAGAATTCAACATTATTAATGTGTTGAGTTGTGTGGGTTTATTCTTCTTGCCTTATCCCAACAAAAACTATGAAGTTCTGCTAGGACCAGCACCAGAAGTGGTCTTTCTTTTTTTAAATTTATTTTATTGGATAGTTTATGCATTTATATTTCAAATGTCATCTCCTTTCCCAGTTCCTCCTTGTCCCAACCCCTCCCTCTGTTTCTATGAAGCTGCCCCCTTCCACCTACACTTTCCCACCTCAACATCCTCAAATTCTACCTACATTGAGGAAATGAGCCTTCATAGGACCAATAGCTTTTCCTCCTATTGATGTCAGACAATGCCATCCTCTGCTACATATGCAGCTGGAACCATGGTCCCTCCATGTGTACTCATTGGTTGGTGATTTAGTCCTGGGAGCTCTGGTGGGGTCTGGTTAGTTGATACTGTTGTTCTGCTTAGGGGGTGGAAACTCCTTTAGCTCTTTTAGTCCATTGTCTAACTCCTCCATTGGGGTCCTGGTATTTATCTTCTGTCCTAACACCTATAATAAGTCCTTAATTCTCTTTTTATGACCTTTGGTTAATTGTTTTACAATCTCTTACAATGTGCTCTTACTAGGAGAATGTCTGGTTACCATCTAAGAGCACAAATGGGAGACTGGCAGAGATCTCATTGCAGTTTTGACTATCAGGAAAGGACCTAATAGCAGTCCTACCATAACAGAACTATTTAGTTCACTGACATAATTTCAGGGATTCTTATAGGATAATCATTAAGATTTAAGAAGTCATCTATTTGTCTATATAACATCATGACAAGACAGAAGCACATCTTTGTAGGTCTGCAGAGATCCCTCAAGAGGGGTAGGCTAATACCTAGTAATTTTTATACATGTTTAATAATAACAGAAAAAGCATAATAATACCAGGAATCTTTCCTAAAATGAATTCTTTTATAGCCTTGCTTAATAAGAGTGAAATTTCTGCAAAATTTATTATAATCCAAAGCAGACCATCTCAGGAAGATGACCTGGTAGTTATTAGCTTGTCCTATTATGGCTCCTGGCAAAACCCCAGGTCCATAAAGTGTAAGACAGGTTTTCTGAAGCATAGCCACTTGAGTTTGTGGCTCATGTTGTGTATGTATTTAGGAAATAATCTCTTAAACATACAGCTCTTCATGCTTGAGCCTTGTGCTGGGCAGATTCTTCCTTATTTATTCTAATGGTCAGACTAAGACACATGACAAAATGGCATCTGTAAAAGTGAACAGGAACATCTATCTATGGAAAATAATGTGGAGAAAGATTTTTTCTAAAATGTGTATAAACTGCTAGTCTCCAAATGGTCCACTCTCTGTCTTCTGCAGAAAATCAGGACCATGTCTGTAGGAGACAATTGTTACCATAGTGTGACAGTACTTTAGATTTCAGGCTTTCTGAAGGTTTGGGGTTCCCATGAGTACAGCCTTCATGCTGGCCTTCTGTTTTAGATCTATTTGCTTGTATTCTTGGCCATGTCAAGATGAAAACTGCAGACATAAAATCAGATCACTGCCTCTATATTTCTTTTTTTTTTTTTTTCTATTTTTCGGAGCTGGGGACCGAACCCAGGGCCTTGCGTTTGCTAGGCAAGCGCTCTACCACTGAGCTAAATCCCCAACCGCCTCTATATTTCTTAAATACTAACAATGTATTCCTAACATAGGACTATGTAGTGGCTATTCCTGGTTGTCAACTTGACTATATCTGGAATGAACTATAATCCAGAATTGGAAGGCTCACTTTTGATCCTGATCTTGAGGCTGGGAGATACAAGTTTCTGACATGGATCTTGGTATGGAGATCTTGAGGCAAAGTAGCTATGAGTCCCAGGAACTTTAGGTAAAGAAATCTCTGAATTCAAGGTCACCTGGGATGAAGCAAGTCCCAGACCCAGGCATAGTGGTACACACCTTTAATATGGGACACACCTTCTGCTAGAGAGTTACATAAGGGCATTGGAAGAAGGAAGAGTCTCTCTGTTTCTTGCCTGCCTGCCTCTTGGGATGGAGCCACTGCTAGATCCTTGGACTTCCATTCACAGCTGCTGCTGATCATTGTTGGGGAGTTGGACTACACACTGTAAGTCATCAACCAATTCTCCTACTATATAGAGACTACCCAAAAGTTCTGTGATTCTAGAGAACCCTGACTAAGACAAGTTGGTACCAACATAGTGGGGTATTCCTGTGACAACTAGACCATGTTTTGGGGAGGATTTGGAGGATTTGGAACTTTGAGCTAGAAGAGCTATTGGGACGTTGACTGTAACACACTTTTGTGCTGTTTTCCACTGGGTCTGTGGATTTTCTGAGCATGTACCCTCTGGCTTTGACAATTCCAGCAACTTGGAGTATCTAATACTATACATGCTTCACTGTCACAGCTTTACCCAATGGCCTCTCTGGATCCCTGTGTGAGGTCACTCCTGCCACATTCCTGGCCTTAGTAGCTTTGCTTGACTGTGGAGAGAGATTACAGAATGCTGTTCTTATATCCATGAATATAAGTATAAGTATATGGCCTAAGTTGCCAAGTTCTGCAGCTTAATATTTCCTAAGTCATAGATAGATGTTTATAAGCTCCTCCCATATCAATGTTAGAATATTGACTGTTGTGGTAGTTTGAATAAGGATAGCTCCATAAATTCATATGTTGAGATGCTTAGCTAACATTATGTGACATATTTTAAAAGAATTAGAAGGATTAGTAGGTGCTACCTTGCTGAAGGAAGTATGTCTCTGGAGGTTTGCTTTGAGGTTTCAAAAGTCTGTCTCTCACTCTGTCTCTGTCTCACTGTCTCTCTCCCCATCTCTCTCTGTCTCTCTGTCTCTGTCCCTGTCTCTGTTTCTGTCTTTCTCTCACCCCCTTGTCTCTCTGTGTCTCTCTTTCTGTCTGTTTGTCTCTGTCTCTGTCTCTGTCTCTGTCTCTCTCTCTCTCTCTGCCTACTACCCATAGGTTCAGATATAGAAGGCCAAGTTACTTCTCCAGCACCATGTATGCCTTTGGACTATTATGTTTCTTGTCGTAATGATAATAAAATAAGCCTCTGAGATCATAAGCACCCAAACCCCCAGTCAAATAACTTCCTTTATGAGTTGCTTTGATCATGGACCTTCTTCAGAGCAAAAGAATAATGACCAATACAGAAGTTGTTACCAGAGACTAGGGTACTTTGGGGGCAGGACTCACAATACTGTATGTTGGAAGAATATACAAAAGTTTGGAGGCACTGGGGCTCCAGGAAAAGGCAGTGCAGGCCCTCCTGGTTGCTGCCCTCA